>NC_053166.1:139058818-139358818 GCF_016835505.1 Polypterus senegalus
ATACAGCCATGGACATAGCACGAGATGACACCAGCACAGCTGGGAACCTTCGATGCAAGTACACCGAGTGGCTCATGTGAACTGGACGCAGTGCACAGATAAAAGGCAACAGTTCCAAAGAGCTGAACAAAACCGAATTACACAATTGAAAAGGCAGCAAAAAATATGAAGCGTCTCATACATACAAGCATATTCATAAATCCAACTACTGCGGAAACAAAGCACACGTTGGAAAAGTCAATGTCCCGCTAAAGGAAGACAGTGTAAAAACCCGTGCATGCAGTGTGTCAGGTCTCAGATAAAGAAGAAGACGAGCTGTTTATTGATGCAGTAAGAAACGAATCGATGAATGAAACCTGTCATCTTTACAACGATTGACAAACACGGAATGTAACATGAACACAACACATCCTACAAATACGAACCTGATTGAAAGAAATAATGATAATCAAATCCTTGATGACAGCAACACTCAGTAACACTCACAAAACAAATACTGTATATTGACAGTCATGTTACGTTATTTTTAAAATGTTCCCTTTTCTTTTTCTAGCTTTTTTAACACACTACTTCTCCGCTGCGATACGCGGGCACCAACTTAGTTTGAGAAGAAGTATGAAAAATATGAGGTTAACACAGAAAAACATCACCAATTCAAGCTTTATGAATAATCGATTCGCCATCAATAATTGTTTTGGTAAAGCCATCCTCCTTCCATTTTATAATTTTTCCGCCAATAGCCATGATTAAATGAACGGTAAATAAAGTAAGAGCAAAGCGAGGGTGACTTATTTAGGCAGGCATATATATGACAGCAACACTCATGACAATGTCAATCATGTTACGTTATTATTAAAATGTTTCCTTTTCTTTTTCATTACTTCTTTAACACACTACTTCTCCGCTGCGAGGCGCGGGTATTTTGCTATATATATAATATATGAATGACCTCCAAAGAGCGCTGAGACTTTTGATATCATGAACGTGTCTGCAAAAACTGTGGTCTCCTGCCCAGCAAAAGTCGAGCAGCCAGCGCGCGTGCATAGCTGTGCCGGCATTTGAGACGCTGACTGCGCTTCTGCCTTAAGTCAAAGTGAGCACTTTTAATTTTTTTCATCCTCCCCCTGCGCTATAGCCCAGACAAGTGCAAACACGGGACCCCTTTTCTACACCACGGCAAAATAATATTAAGGCGATTCACACTTTCTTTTGCACGTATACGATTATGAGATCCTCACCTCGGATTATGAAGACACGCACACGAGTGGAGGACTGACAGTGTCATCACAGCTGATTAATGGCAGGGACGTTTCACCAGTCTACACAAGACCCAACGCAACTGTCCCCAAAAGGCGATCATAACGTCAGCGAACACATCTCTCTATACTATATAAAAGAAAAAGGCAACTTTCCTTTCTTTACACCTTTTATCCCAAACCAAAGCCTTTCTCTCTTAACAGTGCAGAGGACACAAAACTAATTTTCTTTAAATGCCGGTAAGGCACATTACCAGAGGCACAAATTTGAACGTTCACATAGAAAATGTAATTTCTATACCACAGCCGTCGTGTAGCGCCTTTCAAAAGGGATCTACTACCGAGAGATGATCCATATATATTTTAGCTGCTGTTAGTTACTTACCTGTTGTGTTACACCGTCTTTAAAATGTAGTTTACCTGAAACCACTCCAGTAGTGATCAGTGTAAATGTACTTCTTAAAACGTTAATGTTTTACTGTTTAATAACTTATAGACTATATTTTATTATTTTTCCCTTGCACACAGTGACCAAAGCTATACACACACATATAGACACATACAAACATACACACAAGTATATATATGTGTATATATATGTATGTATGTGTATATATATATATATATATATATATATATATATATATATAAACACACACACACCCCTATCTACATTATATATATATATTTATATATATATACACACACACACACACACATGCATACATACATACATACATACATACATACACACATATATATAATTTGTGCGTGTGTATGTATGTATGTGTGTATATATGATGTAGAAGGGTATGTATATATATATGTGTATATGTAGATATGTAGATATGAAGATATGTATGTGTATATATATGTATGTATGTGTGTGTGTGTGTGTGTGTGTGTGTGTGTGTGTGTGTGTGTGTGTGTATATATATGACAGCAGCAATCCAAGCTGTGAGAAAACACTAAAAAGGAGGCGTGTCAGACGTTGTGGTACATTTTCTGATGCAGGTAGACGAAAAAACTTTGTGACGCTGCCGCCAAATACACAAAACAATTACTTTGACAATCATGTTACATTATTTTTAAAATGTTTCCTTTTCTTTTTCATAACTTCTTTAACACATGACATCGCTGAAGCGGGTATTTTGCTATATATATATATCACAGCGACACTCATAACAGTGACAAAACAATTACATTGACAATCATGTTACGTTATTTTCAAAATGTTTCCTTTTCTTTCTCTTTCCTTCTTTAACACACTACTTCTCCGCTGCCAAGCGCGGGTATGTATGTGTATATATATATATATATATATAGATAGATCTATATATAGATAGATCTATCTATAGATAGATCTATCTATCTATCTTTCTCTATATCTATCTATCTATCTCTATAGATAGATAGATAGATAGACAGATATGAGAACAACATATATATATATATAGATAGATAGAGATATATATATATATATATAGATAGATAGATATGAGAACAACACTCATATCAATGACAAAACAATTACATTAACAATCATGTTACGTTATTTTTCAAATTTTTCCTTTTCTTTTTCGTACCTTCTTTAACACACTACTTCTCCGCTGCGAAGCGCGGGTATTCTGCTAGTATATATATAAATAGATAGATATGACAACAACACTCATATCAATGACAAAACAATTACATTAACAATCATGTTACGTTATTTTTAAAATTTTTCCTTTTCTTTTTCGTACCTTCTTTAACACACTACTTTTCCGCTGCGAAGCGCGGGTATTCTGCTAGTGCTTTATAATTGGCATCAGGTTCTTCTGGTCCAATGCTGTCTTTGGTTTTTGCCAAACATGTCTTTTGGTTCAGTGACCAAATAACTATATCTTTGCTTTGTCTTTTAAGAGCTTATTGTTCCACATGTCCTGTTTGTTTGCCTAGATGCTCGTGGACAAAAATTAAGTCCTGCCTTGATGTTCTTTCTGGACAGTAAAAGCTTCCTCCTGACACACCTCAGGTCAGGTCAGGTTGAGGAGCATGAACTGCTCCAGCACTTTGACATACCCACCACATGATAAAACAGCTTGGGATCCCAGTTGACAAACCTCCCCCAGGCAGACAGGCGGTCCAGTCCCAACCTACGGAAATGACCATCTATCTGTCTCAGCCAGGTGTTACGTGGGAATCCCATTGGCCTGGTCCAGCTGCTCAGGTCCTCAGCAGTGAGAATCCTGCGAGCTGGATCTCCCTTGGGGAGTTGCACCACATGGTTGTAGTGCTGTAACTGACACTTCCTCATAATGCAGGTAATTTTCCTCCTTTTGGGACTCCATGAGCAACACAAAGTCAAACCAGCAGTACCCAAGGATTCTCCAAAGAGACACAGTACTAAATCCAGTTCCTTCGGTACTGCACACCTCCTATATAGATCTAATCTATGCAGCTTCTTTGCAATTGTAGACTCCTACACTTTGACAATAGTAGTGGTAAGAGCTGCCTGTAGGTCTCGTGATGAAATTCTGGAATTCTTAGAAACTTATTTAGGTATATGGCATTCTGCTCTTGGGCTGAACTTGCTGGAGTGGCCTGAACTGGATAAGTTGGCAGTTGTATGAAATCTTCTCCACTTGTAGATCATCTTCCAGATAATGGAATAGTTGATTTCCAGTTGTTGGGAGATCTTTTTAAATCGCAGACTCAGAGGTTTCAACAACCATCTTTCTAACGGGCCACAGAGAGCTATTTGATCTTAGCATGGTGACAACACCCATTTTAACAACAATGAGCAAACCAAATTAAAAGTCTGAGGTTTTCCTCCAAGATCCTCTGTAATGGTGTGCAGATCATGTGTACCTGATGTGATGTACCAAATTTTACTTTTAGGTATTTGTGGTAGTAATAAATATAAGGGTTGTCACAAAGAGCACACAAAGACATCAAGAAGGTTTGGGGCAACCACCCGTATGTTATGAAATGGCAGCAAAAGGTTAAAGTATTGCACAGATCTTTACAGATCGGAGCTCATAACTGAAATAATTCTTGTCAGTAAAGACAGCGTCTTTATTTGCCGGTACCAGAAGTGACATCATTGGAGGTGCCGGAACCGGAAGTGACCTCATCAGAGGTGCAACAACTGGAAGTGATGCCATCTGATGCGCCAAACCCAGAAATGACGTCATCTATGGTGCTGGAACTGGAAGTGATGTTATCAGAGGAGCCAGAACCCGGTGGGATTTCCCAAGCAAGAGTCTTGAGAAAGACAGTTAATGCTAGATAGTGAAAGGGTGTACTCACTTTTTTCACATGTGAAATCTGTATTTGTGTTTATTTAAATTATGCTGTCCATTTTATTATATCACCTTTATCCATGGATATAGTTTAAATTAAAGTCAAATCTTGACATGTCCACTTATGTTAAAAAAAAAACATATCATGGGGTGCACTAACTGTTTTTCATGAGTGTGGGTTGGTTCAATTGGAACTTTTTAACGGATTACATTGGGGGTGTGCTTGACTGGGCTGTTTTCTGCCCTGAAATGTTGGAATGATGTTGGAATAAGGATTGAGCACATTAAATCAGTTAATTTAAAGATTAAAAACCCTAGGACGAATGGTCAGTAGATAATATTTTGTCATGGTCTGAATAATTGTTTAAAGGATACGCATCCTAGGGATGATAAAATAAGAAAGAACTTTGAAGGGTTAGGGTTGGCGACTAGAGGGAAATTTCCACAGGCTCAGATTTGGTTTATGAAAATTCCATATTCCCGTGAAAAACATACTAAGGAACTGTGTGACTGGCTTGGTAGACTAAATACAATTTTGCAGGAGGAACCAAGGTACAGGGTGTTGGAAACCCAGGGCCAGGGAGATGTGGAGTTAGAGGAGAATTTGATACACTGGGAACTTAATCAGGCATATAGGATTATGGATGATTGGCTTGATAATTTAAACTTCTAGAGGGGTCAACACGATTTGTACCCTGCCTACAAGCAAATGTTATGAACTTAAGTAATTGGTTCAGAAAATGAAATAACATTGTTGCAAAAGGGATTAACATTTATCCCAACCCCCTTGGTGGTTGACTTGGATAAAATTAAAAGAGACATCTTTAGATATCATAGGAGGTTAAAATTGATTGATTTTTTTGAGGGCGAGACAGGGGAGGAGCCCAGACGTTTTGTTAAGCCTTCTCATTGGGTTCCAAAGGATGAGGATTTAGATGGAGAAATCCTGAACTTAATTAAAAAAGATCAGGGGGATGTGATCCAAGGTTCGATCCAGTCCTCATTCTTGGACAATTTGTCAACAGGTGAGAGGGAGGCGTTAAATAATCTTAGCAGGAATAAAGAAATCATAATTAAACCGGCTGATAAGGGATCAATGTGTGTTATTTTGGATAGGACCCAATATATTTTGGAGGGGGAAAGACAACTAAATAACAGGTTACATTATCGACCCTTAAAGAAACTAATACAACCACAGACTAAACGTAAGATCAGTAAAATATTAGATGGACTGTATGCCGAGGGATTCATTACTGCGAAACAAAAGAAATATCTGAGGGGGCCCCCTGAACCAGTCATCAGGAAATTTTACTTACTCCCTAAAGTCCACAAAGATCCAGAGAAGTGGACAATTCCTTGTCAGGTACCAGGAGGGAGACCGATAGTTTCGGACTGCTCTTCGGAATCTTATGCGGTTTCGGAATATTTGGATTTTTACTTAAACCCCTTATCCCAAAGACATAATAGCTATGTTAGGGATACTTACCACTTTTTGGAACTGATTAAAAATAGAGTATTTCCGAATCAGGCTATTTTGTTTGCTATGAATGTATAATCCCTATACACAAATATTGACATAGACATGGGAATGGAGGCGGTGAAAAATGTTTTTGGGAGGTTCCCAGATCCTTGTAGACCGGATAAGTATTTATTGGATTTATTGGATCTTAGTTTAAGGACGAATAAATTCGAGTTTAATGGGAAATTGTACTTACAGACTCACGGGACAGCTATGGGGAAACGTTATGCGCTGTAATATGCCAATATTTATATGGCAGAGTGGAAGCGTACAGCTTTTGGTAAATGCCAAAAATTACCTTTATTATACCTAAGGTATTTAGATGATATCTTTGGTATTTGGACGCATTCGCTTGGTGATTTTCATGTATTTGTTGAAATCTTGAATAGTATTCATCCAACAATTAAACTAACGGCTGAAGTGAGTGATATAACAGTTACATTCTTAGATACCCAAATTCACCAGCTTTCAGGATTGTCCAAAAAAATAAAATCTAAGGTATACTTTAAAACAACTGATTCCCATGTCCTTTTACATAAGAAGAGTTATCACCCGAAACATACCTTTAGGGGTATCATTAAATCACAGTTGATTCAATTTTACAGAATCAACTCTGATATGAAACATACTGAGGAGGCCATTCATACGTTGTTTTCAGCTCTTAAAATGAGGGGATACTCAAGAACGTTTTTAAAAGAAATAATTAATGAGGTCAAATATGGAGTATAAAAACTATTTGGGATATTGGTTTGTGTCTTTAAATAAATGTACAGGAATACCGGAACTCCTGGATGGGATGGAAGGTGCGTCTAGTGTATCGGGATGCTCCTAGTTAACATATTGGGGTGAGGAAGAGGAATACCGATATGATCAATTATATCCGGAATATGGTTGGAACCTATATGGGGGATTAAACGGAATGAGAGTAGAAATAAAAAAATATATTGTAGTGGAGAATTGGTTTCTGGCTTGTTATCAAAATTGTGTCTATTTTGAAATCTATCTCTTTCTTTTTTTTTACTGGAGCCTTGCCAATCTGGATGGTCGGACCTATGCTATATAACCAACAGAATAGCCGGAGGATATTGGAGGGGATGGAGAAGAATGTTGGGATAGCTATGTACTCTTCTCCTATAAATATACAAAATATTGGTAGCGGAGGAGTGCGTTTATTTAGACAGGGTGAATTGGGAATTTTGGATCTAATAGATGATTACCCTATTGAAGAATATTGTTTTACATACTGGGATATTTTAGCTGAACTTAAGGAGAATGATAGGGTCCACCCTTATTCCAACCCTAAACCTAATGATAGTATCACGGTCCCCAAGGTTAACGAGATTTCCAATGGTATGGGGGTGATTGATAGGGCTGCCCCTCCTCCTAACCCTAAACTTAAGGATAATATCAGGGTCCCCGAGACTAATGAGATCTCCAATATGGTGGTAGTAGATAGGGCTCAACCCCTCCGAGACTCTGAATTTAATAATAACAATAGAGCCCACCCCTCCCCCAACCCTAAGCTTAAGGACAATAATAGGGTCCCTAAGGTTAATGAGATCTTTTATATGGTGGAGCCCTCTCCTAATCCTAAATTTAATAATGGGGATAGAGCCCACCCCTCATCTAACCCTAAATTGAGTAGGGTACCGGAAATTAAGAATATCTTTGGGGAGTATATGAACCCCAATATTGGGAATGGGGGACATTTATTTGATAACCTGAGACTTAATGTGAGTGGGTGGTTTCCAAGGATGAATAAGATCTTTTTCCTGGGTAATGGAGGGAAAGGAAGTGGAATAGGAACGCAGGGGGTGAAAAGTTTAAATATATATTTTGAGAGTCCAGATATACAACAGAGGGGTGAAATAATGCAGAAAGGACTGATACGATGGAGACTGATAATGGGGGACTATAATGAATTGGAGGTATTATGGAGAGATGGAGATGAAAGAGTGGAATATTTGGCGGATGGAGAAAACAGAGGTAGAATGGAGGGTAAAGAGATTGGAGAGGTAGAATTATACAGAAATGAACATCTGGAACAGCGGGGGAGAGTAGAGGAGAAGAATGGGAAATGTGATAGAATTTTACCCATGGCTTTTACATTTTCTGGACAGGCTAGATGGGTGGTGGAGAGATTGAGGGAAAATTTCTTGAATTTTCAGATACAGGAGGAAGAGTGGAGGGAATGGAAAATAGTGGCTGCTTTCCGTCGGAATAAAACACTCAGGGATTTTTTGGTGAGGGCCTCATGCACAAAAAAGAAACGCAGAAATAAATGTGCCTGGGTAATTCCTTTTGAAAAGACAAAAATCATTAAAAATCCTTTTACGGACACAGAGTTACCTATCTTTCAGGACCTTCAAAGAACCTCAATTATTTGTATATATAGGATACAGTGCAGAAAATGTAAAAAAATCTATGTAGGGGAAACAAAAAATTCCATTGGTGCTAGGTGTGTGCAACATTTAACATTAATGGAGAACCAAACCAAACAGGTAGAATTGTATAAACATTTTCAGCAGGATGATCATGAACCCGTTTTTTTTGGTCTAGAGCAACAATCTTACTGGACAAAGACGAATAGATTGAAAAAATGAAATGGAGTGGATAAAAGCCCTAGGGACTATGTATCCTAATGGCCTTAATGAAAGGAGTTAAATGTTGTAATTGTTAATTAAGTAAATCTCATGCGATTGATTAAGGACAAAACTGAAATTACGATTTAATAATTTGGATTAGTGTACCCGTGTATGGCTATTCGTAGCTAATATCCCCTACCCTAATCCTAACCCTAAAACACTAAATTGGATTTAAGGGCGTCTGAGATTGTTATATTGTAACACGCATTAGTCCAAAGGTGTCATGGTGGTGTAGCCACTCAAGTCCAGAATTCTGAAAATGAATCACAGGTTTAGGCAGTGTCTGTGTGGATTTTTGATGGTCATATATATAAAATGGGTTTTTCTCTCACGCCCACCACACATACATATACTGCTACTGCTGTTTGGCCCCTGTGATGCTGCGAGCATTGAAGGACATCCAGAAAGTGGATGGGTGGCCAGTACTTTCTGCATGTGTGTTTCAGATGCCTCAGTATTACAGCTAGCTGGATAACGGTAATGACAAACATTTCCCTTCCTAAAATCAATCTATTTTTTCCCCCTTTTAGTTACTTTGCCTGGAGGGAATGTAACCGGAGTGGCCTTGACCACCATAAGGATTGATTATTCTCTCCCTGCCCCTTTTGCTTTTAATTGAATGTGCTGCACTGCTCTTTGGCTTCTCTGGATTTGAGTGTGTTGTTTCGTAAAGGGCTCAGTGCCGAGTTTTGCTACAAGTAATAAATGAGAATAAGAGAGACAGGTGCTTTGTGAAGTGCCTCTCTTCACCAAGGTGCTGGGATCTGTTCCTGCCTTGTGCCCTGTGTTTGCTGGGATTGGCTCCAGCAGACCCCCATGACCCTGTGTTTGGATAAAGCAGGTTGGAAGATGACTGACTGACATGAGCTCTTTGTTAAATGAGGTGAGTGTTTCTAATGCAAGGGATATTACACCATAAATATGGTGGTGGTCACTATAATTGTCATGTCTCACTGGATACAATGCTTGAACCTGAAATCTCTTTGCAACAGTTAGTTTTTGTAGCAAGTAGGCCCTAGTGTTAGGTTTTATAGAAATTCTTGGTTTATTCTTTTGTTTTGGTTGATTAGTCTCTCTGATTTCCCAGCTTTGACCTCTGCCTGCTCTTTAACATCCTTTCTGAAGTCCTGGACTAGTCACTTCACTTGAAATAATCTTTAGAGACAACATGTCTCAGAAAACTTCCTGCAAGGATTTCCTTTACTCACATTCCATTACAGAGATCAGGAGTAAGTGCCTGCCTAGAATACAATATCTCCTAATAAAAAGTGAAAAAAAAACAACAACAGTATAATACAGGGAAATGGGAATAATGTGTCCTGAGGACATAACATAAATATTTTTTCAATAAAATATTTCCTATTTTTTTCTGTCAAACAACTTTAACTCTTTGAATTTTTTTTTTTTTTCATTTTCCCCCAAGGCTGAATATTTTTTTTCTAAAAAGCTGAATTCACATACCTATTACATAGCATAGTTCTGCAAGTTACAGTAACATTAGAAGCAGCCAAAGGCATGCATTGCCACATTACACTGCTTGCAGTACGTCAGTGGTTCTCAACCTGTGGGGCGGGCACCCTTGGGGGGCGCGAAGTAACAAAAAGGGGGGGTGCAAAGATGTGAAAAAAGAAAACAAGAGTCAAACATATGAATAAAACATCTGTTGTAACCAAAACAAATTAACTTAAACTACATTCTGATACTAGAACAATAAATATAGAGTTAAATAAATGTTGATAAAAGTTAAGTAGGTATAATAAAAAAATGCATCTACATTTCAAAAAAATGTTAGGGGGGGGCGCGATTAAAACTGTTATGAAAACTCGAGTTGCAAATACTTAAAGGCTGAGAAACGCTGCAGTACGTGTAACCTTGGTGCCGCTGTTTCAGGCATCTGTTGCTTCTTACTGTGACCGATGTTGCCGCCAGCTGCTGGCAGTGTCCGGAGGCAGATGAGCAGTTGTCTTTACATAGCCAGCCACCGTCGGAGGCCCACGGCTGGCGGCAGCTACAGCGGTCACTGTATACAGCAACAGACACCTGAAACGGCAGCACCAGTGTAACATGTACTGCAGACAGCATACTGCTAGCAAAAAACAGCCGGACTGTAATGTAAAAGAAGGTTTTGTCAATGTTTACAGGTGATTACAGCCAACTACCCCTGGATGTCAACTCATTCCTCAACCCCATGTGTCGACATAAGTCAACACACGCCCTGAAAGAATTAAATGACCTTGTGGAAAGAAACATGGTGATAAGTTCTTAAAGATTGTGCCATCCAGTCCTCACATTGGAAATAAATAGTAGGGAGCTGTTTGTTTATTGAGGGTAACAAGTAAGCAATCCAATGGTCAGTGAGGATCAATGAAGCCATGTCAATTCGACTGTAAGTTGGTGAGAAGGATATTTGTGTTTGGAGATTGCCAACGCTCACTCCAGCCATTAAAAGGCCTTCCCTCAGCAATGGATGGAGCAAATATTCTTTCACTTTTCTCTGAAGGCTGATCACAATGTTGAAAATAGCCTTTTGAAAGGACATTAATATTCTGTAATTAACATATCAAGTCTTATGTTCAGTCACAGTTGAAAAAGTAGTACAGTTTTAAACATGCTGACAATGAGATACGTAGAATAATTCCACAAATCTAGATGGTTCTTTTGTTTGCACCCACCATTTGTATTCACAATTTTTTAACTTGGGCAACAGTCCACAAACTTAGTAGCACAATCACAAGCTCCAACTCACTGGCCATTTAGTCTGTTTAAGCTGCAGTGTCAGACCATTCATTTACAATGTCAATTTGACCTTGTTTACAGTAACTAAATCTGCCTCAGCAGCAGCCAAGTCAATAGAGACTAATCACTTGTGTCATGAATCCCGTCTGCAGGGCACCTAACGTAAAGACAGACCCTCCTGTATCTGTTTTCTCTTTCAGAGATTCCCTCTGATCAACCCAGCTCAATTAGAATGGCAAAGTGGACTTGGGTTCTTCATAAAAATCAAAGGCTTTGCCTCATCCCCAGAGAAAATGGTGATGTGTTCACTCACTGCTCTATGTATCTCACTCTTTTTTTTGCACACAGTCTCAAAGTTTTAGTAACTATACAATTTGTAGAACAGTCTATCTATCTATCTATCTATCTATCTATCTATCTATCTATCTATCTATCTATCTATCTATCTATCTGTCTGTCTGTCTGTCATATATAGTGCCTTTCTATCTATCTATCTATGTACTTTTCACCTCTATCTAACTATGTGGCAGTCTTGCTGAGCTCGCAAGGCAGGCTAGGATATCAGGTCTATCTATCTATCTACTGCACACAGAATCTTTTGAAACATTTTACTAGGTTACTATAAAGCACCACAATGGTCTGTAGTAAAGAAAATGTGCAACATATTTCAAAATACGAGGAGGACCTCACAACCCAGACTGTAAATATCCTGGCATTAAGGAAGAATGCGGAATGCAGGGAGCTAAATCTTTATTATTACTTGACTGACATCAAATGTATTGAGAGATACACTTAATTGCATTTCTTTTGTTTTCCCAGTTGGAGCTCAGGCAGGTAAATTGACGTGTTCATGGTCACACAATGTCAGTAGCGGGACTTGAGCCCACAACCTCAGGATTTGAAGTTCCAAGCATTATCGATTGTGCCACACTGCCCGTTAAATGTATCTAGAAGATGACTGAGAGCAGTAATTAATAGTCCACATCAGGACTGTAGTCACAAATTAATTATTCTATAAAAATCAGACCCTGTTTCCTGCTTGGATTTTACTGAATCTTCCTGGCGTTGTAAGGAAGTGGCACCAATATCAGCCACATCAGATGCAAAGAAGGAACCATCCTTGGATGAGGCACCAGCCAATTACATTGCACACTCATTCCCGCCAATCTAGCTACTTAGACATGATTGTATTGTGGGAGGAAATTTTACTGTTATAAACCCTTAACATCAAAGTATTCTAGCATGCATAATATCCCAGTAGTCCTAGTTTACTTTTCCATATTCCCATTTAAATTCTGGAGTTTAGTTCTCATCTGTGTCTGTGTTCTTATTTTTATTTTTAATTAAAGTAGTACTTCACCCAAACTTGTATGTTTTATACAGGAACAGATCTACCATCAGGGTGTTCTCGGTGTGCACCCGGGGGCCCATGGCAGTAAATCCCCCACCTCACTACTTGAAGATAGGATGTAGTATCCATCTCATGAAATGGTAAATGCACCGCCTCCACTCTTTTCCCATTTAATAAAATGATCGAGTAACTGCAAGTCAGAAATGCCCACTGAATGCCCAGCGACCTGTGAATTTTGACTGATTTCTTGGTTTAGGCCACTGGCTTGTTTTGACTTCCTGGTCCTGTCACTCTACTCGAACAAATGACAATTCAATGGTTTCTCCTTTGGTTCTTTAATTATCTGGTTCTTGTAATTAGTTTTCCATTTCAGATTGGGCATTTAAGTCACAGTAGTCCTTCTTCTTCTTTATTTTTTTCCCACTCTTATGTGGGGTCGATGTACCTGATCAACCATACAGCTCGGTCCAGCACCTCCTCCCTATTCAAACCCCTTTCCATCAAAACTTCTTTTACTTTATCCATCCACCTCTGCTTTGGCCTTTCTCACTTTGTCTTCCCCTAGAATTCCATTCCCATCACTCTTCTGCCCGCATATTCATTGTTTCTCCTCTTCATAGGTCCACATCACTTTTGCCTCCTTTCCTGTACTTTCTTAGATATCTTTCCTACTTTTGTTTTACCTTTGATTTTCTCATTTCCTATTCTGTCCTTTTTTGTAACTCCACACATCCATCTGAACATTCTCATTTCTGCCACACCTAACTTATTCGTCTCCGCTCCCTTAACTGCCCATGGCTTACCTCCATACATCATTATTGCTGATCTTTCTACTGTCTGAAAAACCTTATGCTTAACCTTCACCTTAATTCTTCTATCACGCAAAACTCCTGATACCTTCTGTCAGTTGTGCCATCCACACTAAAATCATGTCATGATATGGTGTAGTATGTTATATTATGCCATATCATACTGTGTCACCTGTATGCTGTTATGCTATATTATCTGCTGATACATAATGTCACCTGTTTGTTACGTTATGTTACGTTATGTTTAATACCATATGTCAAGTCTCCATATATTCTCTTCCTCGAGTCTCCCAAATGTATCCAATTCCATTCCATGTATTCCCTCATTTGTTTGTGTCACATACATATTATACCGGAACAAAAGGTTGCCAAGGGTCTGCCAAGCTAATCTTTTATTTAGCCCACAGACTGAATGATCCCTGACTGCTAATGGCGATAGAGACGTGACTCCCTAAAACGCTACAAACTCGGCAGTGTTCAATTTGCTAATATTGCAGGCAACATTTTCTGCACTCAAATAGGCATGTTTTATCAGCTATAATTTATTTAACTTCAAATGCCAGGAAAAAATCCTCATTAAAAAGTGGCATTTATAAACAAAGAGAAGGCAGAGCATGAATGGGCAAAAATGTATGTTATTAAAGTAAATGAGTTAGCCAAAAGGGCTGAGAAATTGAGTCGTGAATACTTTTGATAAGACAGCAAGGATTGCATCCTTTGTTTGGGGCATTTGAACTATGACATCATGAGTGTAGGAACATATATTAACATTTAAATGAGCATGACACCCACCCCCCAGCCTCATTGGCTTATTCTGCCCCTGGAAGAAAGAAACAAACACTTGTTCCATTTAGATAAACTTTACTGGATGTGAAATTTCCTGATTAATATTCTGCCTGGTGGCTTGTTTCACTGCAGCCCTGATCCCTCAAATCCATACCCATTTTAAAGGATTCCTTCATTTATGTTTTTGTGTTCAATAATTTCTTTGCATCTGCATGGTTTTCTTCTTCCATGTTAAAGACATTCAGCTTTGTTGGCAGCTTAGCGTTGACCTAATATGGTCAAATGTTGGTCTCTAACCCAGCATGCCCTGTCACCTGCTAAGGTCCTTTCCAGAACTGGTTCCATACTTGCCTCCCCAAAACTAAGTAATGCAATACAACTATAATAGTTAAATTAACAAACATTATATAGCAGACATTTTAACAGAACATTAAAATAATTAAAATTGATGCAGTGACTTTCCATCAGTAAGTTAATGGAGGGCACCTTCTCTCTTGTTCTAAACCCTAAAGCTTGGGGAGAAAAGTGTGGCTGTTCTTAATAGACTACAACTCAGTGCTTCTGAATATTATTGACATACTCCAGACAGAGCCTCAAATGAACAGGTTGATGGATCCCTTTGCTCCTATTTTTTAATTGGCTTCCTCCTAACTATAAACCTAATGTTGTTCTTGAATGGTTATAACCCCTCCAGACTGAGTATGAAATGGGCAGGCCAGTGGGTGGCACCATTCCTCTGGTCATACAACTTAAGGCACTAAAGTTTTTTAGTAACTACAACAACAACATTTATTTATATAGCACATTTTCATACAAACAGTAGCTCAAAGTGCTTTACATATTAAAGAATAAAAAAATAAAAGACACAATTATAAAACAAAATAAATCAACATTAATTAACATCGAATAAGAGTAAGGTTCAATGGCCAGGGGGGACAGAAAAAACAAAAAAACTCCAGACGGCTGGAGAAAAAATAAAATCTGTAGGGATTCCAGACCAAAAGACCGCCCAGTCCCCTCTGGGCATTCTACCTAATATAAATGAAACAGTCCTCTTTGGATTTAGGATTCTCACGGAAGGGCTTGATGATGATGGTCACGTAGACTTCTGCCTTTTAATCCGTCCATCATTGTTGGAGCATCATGAAGCTTTGAGTAGGTGGTGGTGGCGCAGGCCGGAAAAAGAAACAGAAAAGAGAGTAGGGGTCAGTACCGATTTTAGAGCCACCATGAATAGTTATTTTGAGGAAATTGAACATATAGAGTATCATCTACATATAGAGTATCAACTACAGGGTGGGGTATAAAGATCTCACACATTTTGAAGGAGTATAAAAATGAGCAAAGCTGTATATAAACAAAAATTGTATTTTTGCAAAATACATAAAAAAACTGTTTTGTTTTAATGGGTTTTAAAAATCATATCAGACAAATGGCGTCATTGGCAATACATTGCTGAAGAAGTTCTCCATCACTCTCTGGGTCATCTCAGGCGGAATGGTGTCGATTTACTGTCTCATCCTTTCCTTCAAATCCTCAAGAGATCGAGGATGATGTTTGAAAACCTTTTCCTTTAGGTAACCTCAAAGGAAAAAGTCACATGAGCTTAAATCTGGTGACCATGCCGGCCATCCCATGTCTCCACTTAAAGAGATCAAATGCCCAGGGAACATTCCCCTCAACACTCCAAACGAACGTCATTCTGTGTGAGCTGTGGCCACGTCCTGTTGAAACCACACATGTTCTGTCTTAGGTCTCCCATGTGATTTTCTTTTCAGTGTGGACCCAGTTGCTCGAAGGTTAGAAAGCCATAACAAAATCGTTTTCCGATCTACAAAGCCCCGATGTTCACCGGTCCAATTCATGATGATACTGAAAACTGTAGAAGAGACCTACCCCACCTTTCTACCCCCACAGTTCTCCCTCAAAATGTGGAAGATCGTTATGCCCCACCCCGTATAAACTTGCTTTTATCCTTAAATCAATTACATTTCACTTTTTTTTTTTCAAAACTTTGCTTCTGAAAAAGTTGGTGATTATGATAGCCAGCTTTAATCTGAACACAAATATAATTTCAGATTCACTGCATCACATAGGAATTTGGGATACATGAAATTAACTTTTATTAAATTCAGCATGATTAATTGCTTAGAAATGCATTAGTTCAATTTTTTGCTTTTCATTTTTGTTTGTAATCAGCATCTGATCTTTCTCATTTCAGTGTCCCAGAATAGTCGGCCAGTGAAGATGAATTCCACTTCTACTTTTTACATCTTTGGCCTGCAGAGGGCGCTCCTGTCACCCAAATCTGACACAGACAGACGCGGGACACAGTTCTGCAGTCATTTTTATTTTCTTACTTTTTCCTCATAGGAAACATCTTGCCTCGTTTTCCACCTGTACAGCACAGTTAAAATACAGGCCCAGTACACACTTTTCTTCTTCGTTCTCTCTTTCTCTTCCTCTCAATCCACCTCTGCTCCTCCTGGCAAGCTTCATCCTCCACGTTTTGACTCTGGCCCCCCGAGTGGTAGTAACTGGCTCCTTTTATAGGGCACCCAGAAGTGCTCCAAGTGTCCAGTGACCTTGTCTGGCAGCACTTCCGGGTGTGACTTTTTTTTTAACTTTAAGGAAAACTCCCCTCCAAAAAATAATTCTTTTATCTTTTTCTACCCATTGTTGTTCACAGCAGTGGCCAAGAAGAATTTTTAATCTCACGTCTCTTTGGAGAACGGAGATTACAGATTTCCTGACTCAATAGGCTTCTATTTGGACCAAAGCAGAACAAACAGAAACAATATCTAAATGTCCATAAACAATCTCAGACTAAAACGTCACATCTTGCTTAGATGATGTTGATTAAAAATGTGACATTCTGCGTAATTTACATGCAAAGGCTCCTAAAACTACAGAAGGTTATTCCAGCCACGTTTGCACTAGTTTCTGAAAATATTGGATTATTTTGCAAAAGTATTCTAATATTTCACAATGCATATTGTGCTATTTTGTAATAATTATTGCATAATTCTGCAATAACTGTTTCACAAAGATATCCAGTAACAGTAACATCATGTAGATGCATATTTCGGCTGTAACTGACAGCTGTTGAGGGAGAAGTAAATCACACACATAGCATGCAATCGAGTGAACAGAAGTAAACAAAAGTTTTAATCAATTCAATTTTGTTAAGTTCTGTACAGATGTTTTATCGTAGGCAGTTTGGTAGCGCAGCTACCTCACATTGCTGGCAATGCATGGAGTTTGTAGGTTCTCTTTATACATTTATGGACTGATCTGTACCAGTAAGTGTGCTTAACAGCAGATGGTTACCTGTTTTAACGCTGAACACTGGAAATGTGTCCGTCAGTACTCTACAATTAACAAAATGCATGTAGTTCTCCATGTGCTGTGAAGTAAATAACATTCACCTTTTTATCCAGTCCCACAATACTGACGACCGCGCCACTAGATCACACGGTTTCTAAATATCTATGACAGATACTGGATCAAAACTAAACAGATTTGTAAGTTTTTGTTACTGGATTGTATTACGTACATATTTTGGTGATTGGCTGTGAGACAGTGCCATGTATTGGGCTGCCATTCCATCTACCACATTTGCTTCTAACTTTACACGCAGTGGTGTAATCACTAGCTCCTTGTGACCCTAAACTGGGCAGATTAAATGTACCCCTGAGCACATGAAGGATGAATGAAATGTACAGCATATGAATGTAATGTCTTTTCGATTCTTGTCACCTGATTGCACACTCCGCGCGTGCGTAATGCTCTTCCTCAATAGTTATCACTAGATGACAGAAGTACAGTGTGTACGATATTAGTAACTGCAGCAGGCAATGTCTTTGTGACATAACTCAATACACTTGCTACATAACACAATGATTACTGCAACATCATGCAATATTCATTCCTAAATGCTGCAATACGTTTACAATATAACACCATAATTATTACAAAAAATACTGTACAATAATAATCACAAAATAACACAAAATTTATTGCTAAATACTTTTGCAATAAAACATTATTATTAAAAAATAATGCAATAATTATTGTGAAATAACACAATATTCATTGCTAAATACTACAAAACTTTTGCAATAAACCATAATTATTACAAAATAATACAATAATTATCGCGAAATAACACAATATTCATTGCTAAATATCAACATACTTATTAATAAAGCACCATAATTATTACAAAATAATTCAATCATTTTTGCAAAATAATGTAATATTCATTGGTAAATACCGCAATATTTATTATGAAATAATGCAAGTCAGTAAGTCCATCCATCTATCCATTTTCTAACCCGCTGAATCCGAATACAGGGTCACGGGGTGTTGGGAGTAAGTCCCCATACAAAACATCTGAGTTTAAATAATAAATGGCAGGCAGATGGGTGCAAAATTAATCCATGATAACCATTTAGGAAACGCCTTTCTTCATTTTCTTCATAAACACCTTCCTTCATTTGTGAAAGGCATGAATTTCCCTAGAAGTGAAACACAATTTATAGCACAATTTTATTTTGCAAAGCGAAACACTGAGTGTCGGGGCAAATTCAACTTCACGCTACTCACCTTCACTTACAATAAGCAATGTTAGCACACCACCAGTGTTTATGGCTCCAGCTTATCCCCTCATGTTTCACATGCCCAGCCTCCTGATTACCTGACTCTGCTTATGTCACCATGTTTGATCTTGAGGGTATTGTCTTTCATGCTATTATAGGTTATTGTGCGATTGCACAGTGTAAGCTCCTCACGCCCACTTTATCAAATTCAGGGTTGAGGGCAGCACTGGGCATAACATCAAAACCGCTCCTGGATGGAAAGCCAGTCTTTCTTGACACCCTTCTCATAAAACTTTTTATTTTTCTACTCCAGCTCAATTGCAAACGAGACCTCCGTCTACTTGTCACTGTTGGCCATTAAAGCTCTGAATTTTGAACTCTTCTTTTTGCCCAATAGGTAACCATTTACATTCACATGTTCTCAGCTCTTAGTTTTCATTTCAGTCACAGTTGAGCTGGAGAAGAATCAAATGAGCATTACTGGTGTACTGTAACGGAGTGACCGGACCAAATTAACCTCTTGTTATTCACAAAATAAATAAATAAAACTATTGAGCGAGCTGCTTAGGCCCTGCCGAGTATAATGTATGTCCTGTTATATGGTGCGGCTGACCCCGGCACACCAATTACACATTCAGCACACAGCTCAGTACTAATTGCATTTGATACAATGCTGATTTTTGGGGGGTGGCAGCACATTGTAAATGACCAACTCGAAAATGTCACACTGAAGAGGCAATAATGACAATTATTTCAGATGCCAAGTTTGCCATTATTCTATTTGTTGTCTCTTTTAAAAAGGTGTGCAGTGCCAAAAGCTAGCATTTAGCACTTATTACATATAACTGGCAAGAGCACATTGTTTGCTGCTTCCTGATGTTCATTTGATTACTTACCGGCTGAACAGCATGGTGGTTATCACTGCTGTTCCCAACACCTTGGTTCAAATCCAGCCTAGGCACTATCTTTGATGAGTATCCATGTTCACCATTAGGTTCTGCTAAGGTTTTCATGGACACTTTGGTTTTCTCAAGCATCATAAAGATGTACAGGTATGATAGAGTACAGCCCAGTATGTGTGGGTGCGGTCAAATGTGTGCGCTTACTGCTCCATTTATGTGGACTGATTTGAAGGGTACTGAAGATGAGTGTAAATGTGACACAGCCGCTCATCCATTTCCTGCATCCATTAACAGTGAGGAGGTATAAACCCTGGATGAAGACACGTGGCCTCCCCTTGGACTCTGGTGCAGTCATCTCTTGACTGTCTTGTAATTCAAGAAGGGCTCACTTGTTATAGATCCATCAGAAGGTGCATGAGTGCGGTCCAACCCTTTTAACCTCCTATTATTATTTTCATCAATGGAATCCGATGTGGCTATCCTTGGTAACGTAACCTGTTCGCTGTATATGATCTGCCCAGGTGCCATGCAGCAAGTGCTGCTGGGATAGACTCCGTCATTTCATTTTTAAACTGGACGACAAATGGATTTACCAATTTATTACTGAATAGCTGTAACCCCGAAGTAGTGAAACTGGACAAACTTTAAAAATCAATAAAAAAATTTAAAAATATAATTCTGGCCAAGCAGAAGGTAGGTATGGTCAAATGTCAAATGTTGGCACTGTATCTGATCGTATTCAGCTCTGAAGTGAGAGCATCCGCCGCATGGGGAGAAAAGCACATGGCCATGATATGTCTGGCAATCAGCAGCTACCCTCTAAAACACATGTATCTCTGATCTCTCTCTCTCAAAAACGTTACTCCTTAATAATCTGCAGATGATAATGTCTGTTAAACAAACAGGTATACCTAGCTAAGCAGATGCAAGGTACACTCCAACATGTGGCGAGAGGTAGACTGACTCGACAAATAAAGTTCTATCTGTCTACGTTGTTTACTTGGCCATCACTACAACCTACACAGGCTAAGTAACATATAAAAATATGTACATTTTATTTCTATTATTCCTTTAAGCTGCTTTAGTAATTGGATGAACAGATGTAATTCAAATCTGGATGGTGATATGGCTAGTAGTGCTGTCCCATACCTCCTTGGACCTGGGGGTAGATCCTGGCCTTGTCACTGTCTATCTGATGTTATTTGGGTGTCCATATGATTTTGTTCAGCTCTTTCCTCCATCTTTCAAAAAATGTGTGAGTGCTTTGCCATGGATTGTCATCCTAGCCAGGATTTGTTCTTGCATTATACCTGGTGTCCCCAGGATGCACTTCCATTTGGAATGGAGTTTGCCAGGTTTAGAACATGACGGATGGCACTTAGATAGATAGATATATATGAAGGATAACATACTGTATGATAGATAGATAGATAGATAGATAGATAGATAGATAGATAGATAGATAGATAGATAGATAGATAGATAGATAGATAGATAGATAGATAAGGGAAATTCACCTACTCCAGCAGCAGCATACTGATACAAAAAACGATATTAAATTAAAGATTAATAAAAATGCAGGTAAAACAGGCAATGACTTTGTATAATATTAACGTTTACCTCCCCGGGTGGAATTGAAGAGTCGCATAGTGTGGGGGAGGAACAAACTCCTCAGTCTGTCGCTGAAGCTGCTCCTCTGCCTGGAGATGATCCTGTTCAGTGGATGCAGTGGATTCTCCATGATTGACAGGAGCCTGCTCAGTGCTCGTCACTCTGCCACAGATGTCAAACTGTTCAGCTCCGTACCAACAATAGAGCCTGCCTTCCTCACAAGTTTGTCCAGGTGTGAGGCATCCTTCTTTATGCTGCCACCCGAGCACACCACCGCTTAGAAGAGGGCACTCACTACAACCGTCTGGTAGAACATCTGCAGCATCTTATTGCAGATGTTGAAGGACGCCAGCCTTCTAAGGAAGTATAGTCGGCTCTGACCTTTCTTACACAGAGCATCAGTATTGGCAGTCCAGTCCAATTTATCATCCAGCTGCACTCTCAGGTATTTATAGGTCTGCACCCTCTGCACAGTCACCTCTGATGATCACAGGGTCCATGAGGGGCCTGGGCCTCCTAAAATCCACCACCAGCTCCTTGGTTTTGCTGGTGTTCAGTTGTAGGTGGTTTGAGTCGCAACATTTAACAAAGTCCTTGATTAGCTTTCTATACTCCTCCTCCTGCCCACTCCTGATGCAGCCCATGATAGCAGTATCATTAGCGAACATTTGCACGTGGCAGGACTCCGAGTCATATTGGAAGTCTGATATATATAGGCTGAACAGGACTGGAGAGAGCACAGTCCCCTGCGGCGCTCCTGTGTTGCTGACCACAATGTCAGACCTGCAGTTCCCGAGACGCACATACTGAGGTCTGTCTGTAAGATAGTCCACGATCTATGTCACCAGGTGTGAATCTACTCCCATCTCTGTCAGCTTGCCCCTAAGAAGCCGAGGTTGGATGGTGTTGAAGGCATGACAGATAGACTGTATTTGTCCCCTGGAGGACATTTGGCTCTTTAGAGAAGCTCTTTAAATAAATACATAAATAAACATATATACTTTGTCTAAACACACACCTGTAATGACTGTAAAGCAAGAAAATTTAAAAGAATGAAAAGTTCAGACTTGGCTGTCACAGTCACAGTGAGGCATTATGGAGGCACATTGCTGTTGTTATAAAGGAGCCTAAACTAATTCCAAGTGGGTCTCACCTGAAAGAGTTGCCTTTTTGTTTCATGAGTATTTTTCTCTTTATTTATTTATTTTTTTTTTATTTGGGCACAAGCCATTATATCAAGGCACCCCTCGGTCAGACAAATGAGATTAAGATATGCTCCAGAAACAATTCAAAAAGAATTCAGCATCCAACCCTGACACGACAATTGTTTCTGTTCCAGTAGTTTAACCCTCCCATTGGTGTTAAAAATAAAGGTTCAGATGCTTTCCCTTTACTACTAGTTAGGATTTCTTTTCATTTATCTTCAATAAATAATAACAATGATAATAGTAATCGTCATCATCATCATAAACATTTATTTGCATTTCTTTCGTGTAATTTGCCTGCCACTCAAATCGTCTTGCGCTGCTCCGCACTGAATCTTTGATTACTGAGTTTCCACTCAGTGCTACAAGGCTCTGTGTCGAGCGAACACTGGCTGGTCCATTGATGAGCAGTGGAGAAGTTAGCTGTAAGCTCTGTGGACACTGACAAGACTCCATCAGCTGGCTGCTGTGTTTCTCCGGGTACTCCTCTTTCATGGCCGCATCATTACAGCATGCCTGTTAGATGAACTGGTGACTCTAAATATCCCCAGCATGCATGAGTGGGCCTCATGGTGTATTAGAATTCTGGTCCCCCAAAGCCAGACACTGCCATGTGCTACTAAGATGGATTCCAACCTCCACGTACTGAGAAATTCATTGAATTTACGTACACAGTGTGAGTGCCCAGGAGAAAGGCCAGGTATCTTGGCCAGAATAACAGAATATTTCATACCGAGTCAGGAAGCCATAATGGAAGGAATGGGGGAATGGACTCACCAGGAGCAGGTCATTCCCCCACACAGCAGGGCTAAACCTGATTAGGACACCCGTAGGATTGCGTGGGAATTGAGTTGATATCTTTGGGGACCACCAGGGGAGGACTGTCCTGGTTCCCGCACAAGCCAGAAGTACTCCGGACAACTTGAAGAGGAGACCAGAAGGAATTCCCAGGTTGACTTTAAAAGAAAGCCTGCTGCCTCAGTTTAATGAGTTAAAGTCGTGAGTCAGTGGGCAACGTTCTTTGAGGAGGAAGGAGGATTGCACTTGGTGCTTTATTTTGCTATTATTCCTGCGAAAAAGGCATTGGGGCTCAATAAACCCTTTATTTGAGTTGGAAGTGTGTCTGGGCATTATTGTGTCTGAGGTTTGGGACTCTCTGGTGCCCCCTTGAGGTTACAACAGTGGGTGGAAGAAATGTTGTCTAATGAGTGGTGCAGTAGTTAACATTACTGACTGAGAACTCTATGGACTAAACTTTTTTTGTATGGACTGCTTGCTCTCAATGTGTCTGTATTTATTTATTTGTTTTCTCCAGGTACTTAGAGTTGCTTACTCTAAATTAGTTTACTACAACTCAGTGTGTGTTTGTGTCTGGCACTTCATCAAGAGTTACTGTATATCCAGGGCCAGCTCTAGTATTTTTTCTCGTCCAGAGGAAGCTGTAAATGGCAACACGCCACCACCTTTGCTTTGAGTGAAACCATCACTGCCACACCTGAAGACACCTGGAGACATCAGAGAAGAGCCAGGACTTTGGAATGAGACATAAGGAGAGTCTGAATATAAAACTGTAAATTTACAATTTGAAGATGAGGAGGTGAATGTTTGATTTCTTAAAGCATCATCTGTTGACAAGACTGTCTCAAAAAATGCGTGCTTGAGGGGGGCCATTTCAGAAAGTACATAGGAGTTATAATCTTACCAAGCCAGCACCATACATTTGATTTAGATTACAGAAATAAACTCACAAGCTTAATATTATCAGAACATTCAATGAAACTGAAGTACAATGATTATCTTTAAAAAATATTTACTGCATGCTCGCTAATGTATGTATATAATGCAATATAGCAATTCAGTCAATTCACAACTTTAAGAGAGTTTTTCTAGTGACAGACGGACTACATTGCACTTTTCTAGTGCGCCATAAGCAAATGTCATTGATGGTGAAAAAGGCATTGGGGCTCAATAAACCATTATATGAGTTGGAAGTGTGTCTGGGCATTATTGTGTCTGAGGTTTGGGACTCTCTGATGCCCCCTTGAGGTTACAACAGTGGGTGGAAGAAATGTTGTCTAATGAGTGGTGCAGTAGTTAACATTACTGACTGAGAACTCTATGGACTAAACTTTTTTTGTATGGACTTTGTTTGCTCTCAATGTGTCTGTATTTATTTATTTGTTTTCTCCAGGTACTTAGAGTTGCTTACTCTAAATTAGTTTACTACAACTCAGTGTGTGTTTGTGTCTGGCACTTCATCAAGAGTTACTGTATATCCAGGGCCAGCTCTAGTATTTTTTCTCGTCCAGAGGAAGCTGTAAATAGCAACACGCCACCACCTTTGCTTTGAGTGCAACCATCACTGCCACACCTGAAGACACCTGGAGACATCAGAGAAGAGCCAGGACTTTGGAATGAGACATAAGGAGAGTCTGAATATAAAACTGTAAATTTACAATTTGAAGACGAGGAGGTGAATGTTTGATTTCTTAAAGCATCATCTGCTGACAAGACTGTCTCAAAAAATGTGTGCTTGAGGGGGGCCATTTCAGAAAGTACATAGGAGGTGGATTTATTTATGTATTTATTTTACATACGAGGGACGCTCAAAAAGTTTCCGCACTTTTTTTTTTAACTCTATTCATTAAGAATTTCAAAAACAAATGACATTATTTTTCTACATAGTCACCTTCCTTTGCAATGCAATTTTCCCAGTGCCGTACCAACTTCTTAATGCCATCAGCAAAAAATGTTTTTGGTTGAGCACATAGCCACTGATGCACCGCTTCTTTCACATCATCATCATCAGTTGTAGCTGGATGCCCAGAGCGCTCTGCATCCGTCACAATAGTACGGCCATTTCAATCCACTCATAGACGACTCTATGAGAGAGAAAACATGATCCCCATAGTGAGCACACTTGTGGAGATGAATTTGTGCTCCCAGCATACCTTCTGCCCACAATAAGCGTATGACAGAACTCTGTTCCTCTTTGGTGCAATTTATGCATTCGCAGCAATCTTCACCACAGGATAACAACTCTTATACTAAACTGCAAGGGCAGCCAGCTTGCCAGACAGAACTAGTCACATGACACTCTCAGACATGACCAATGACTACTTCTCCCACCGTCACCGTTTCCAATGAAAATATAAAAGTGCGGAAACTTTTTGAACATCCCTCGTATAATGTTTCTCTAAAGAAAACAAAGCACTCACATTTGTGGACAATAATCAAATTATTTTTACATATGTAGCTCTGTATTTAAACTGCCAGCCTAACAGGTGGTTCATGATAACAAACTAGTTATAATCTTACCAAGCCAGCACCATACATTTGATTTAGATTACAGAAATAAACTGACAAGCTTAATATTATCAAAACATTCAATGAAACTGAAGTACAATGATTATCTTTAAAAAATATTTACTGCATGCTAGCTAATGTATGTAAATAATGCAATATAGCAATCCAGTCAATGCACAACCTTAAGAGAGTTTTTCCAGTGACAGACGGACTACGTTGCACTTTTCAAGTGCGCCAGAAGCAAATGTCATTGATGGTGATGAACAACAGGGGATGATATTTGCCAATATCTAATGCAGCGTTTCTCATCCTTTAAGTATTTGCGACCCGAGTTTTCATAACAGTTTTAATGGCCCCCCTAAGGTTTTTGAAAGGAGCCCATTAATACCAATTTGTTCTTTTTTAATTAATGATATATCATAGATACATATTTTATTATACCTACTTAACTTTTATCAACAGTTATCTAACTCTATATTCATTTTTCTAGTATCAGAATGTAGTTTAAGTTAATTTGTCTTGGTTTCAATAGATGTATTTTTCATATTTTCGATTCTTGGTTTTTTTTTTCACATCTTCATGCCCCTCTTTTTGTTACTTCATGCCCCCCTTAGGGGGCCCACCCCAAGTTTGAGAACCACTGATTTAATGCATGTTTAAATGTAAGCCCATTTGAGAGATGATTAAATCAGCCCTCAGCAATGCATTCAAGAGCTTGCAGTCCTGTTACCATTTTGATCATTTAATTTTATTTTGCCATGTTCCTGTCTTCTATGCTATGCAAGTCTGAGGATTATTATTATTATTGTTATCATTATGATCATTGTAGTCCTTGATATTGTTAGAGCCTCTATATTTGCCCCTTCTTCTCCACTAAGTTTTCATTCATGAAAATAAAAGCAAAGCTACAACCCTGCACCTGAAGAAAATAAAGAAATGAGAACGTTCTGCTTAAACAGAGCCTCTGAGAAGTTGAGTGCGGTGCAGCATCCTCCTTGTAGGTTCATGCAGGTCATCATACTAGCAGCCATACTAAATGCTCTTCAGACCAGGTAATCTACCTGAAGCTAAGCAGGTTAAGGCCCAGCCAGTACTCAGATGCGACACCTAGGAAAAGCTTGGGTTGCTGTTGGAGAGATCAGGATGGGGTCCTTATCCAGTGGTCTGTGTATGCATCCAAATGCCCCAGTGTGGTGACGTGGCCACTGTGCTGTAAAAATGGCACTGTCCTTAAGATGTGACATAAAACCAAGGTCCTGATTCTTTGTGGTCATTAAAGATCCCTGGGCATCCTTCATGAAGAGTAAGTTGTGTGCTGTTGTCCTGGCTAAATTGCCCTCCATGGCCTAGTCATTGTGGCCCCCTAATCATCTCCTCTTGGCTATCTCTCTCATCACTTAATCATCTAATATTTGTGCTGAGTGTACTGGTGCACATCATCAAGTGAATGCTGCACATTTGCGGTGGCTGAAGTGGCTCCTCACTCACTATGTAAAGCACTTTGAGTAGTTAGAAAAACGCTATCCTCTTTAATAAAACCCCTTTGTGCATCCAGGTGTCCGTGTGTGCGTGTGTGCGTGTCTTCTGGTGAAGTGCGCGTGCGTGGGGCCACACGGCACGTGTTCAGTCTCTTCCTGTGCATTCCCTGTGTGTGCACAGATAGAGACACAAACAGGTGTGTGCACGCGAGACAGACACACACACACACACACACAGGCACGCGCAAGACAGACACACACACACACAGCAGCATGCGAGCCAGACAGACACACAGGTGCGCGCGAGACAGACACACACACAGGTGAGCGCGAGACAGACACACACACACACACACAGGTGCGCGCAAGACAGACACACACACACACACACAGCAGCATGCGAGACAGACAGACAGACAGACAGACACACAGGCGCGCGCGAGACACACACACACACACACACACACACACACACACACACACACACACACACACACACACAGAGGTGCGCGCTTAAGAGAGACACACACACATGAGAGACACACACACGCAGGCCCGCGAGAGAGACACACACACACACAGGAGCGCATGTGCATTGTTGCAATGTTACTTTTCTTGGTTGTTTATTAAATTACGGATTTTTCAAATGTTCATTATTTTCCCTGTGCTTAAAACTCATTAAAAAAAGTGTTTTTAGCGAGCGGGTCGTAAGGCTATAGCGCGAACTCTTGCAGTGTTAGTTTTCTCTGTTGTTCAATGTTTTTACTTTTAGTTTACTATTACGCTGTGCATTCAATGGTATAATTAACTATATTTGTGCTTAAAAACTTAAAAAAATATGTATTTACATACAGTTCATATGGTCGGGAACGGATTCATTGTATTTATATACAATCCTATGGGGGAAATTACTTCGGTTCACAGCCAAATTGGGTTACAACCAGAGTTTTGGAATGAATTATGGTCATGAACTGAGATTCCACTGTATTACTGTCAGAGAAAATTACAGGCATTTTACAGAAATACAAACCAGTATTACTGAGAGAGAAAATTAAAGGCACACAATACAGTGACGCATATTACAGCCACATACAAGGTCCCTTGCCATTTAATATAGACTGTTCCTACTGTTTATGCACTACTGTTCTAGCGCCCGTTATTGTAACGGGCTTAATGTCTACTATATTATAATGCTTCAGAATTAAGTCGCTTAGAGATCTGTACATAGACAGCATCTTCGCATCCTACGAACAGTTACATCGCAAATTTAACTTTCCAGCAACACATTTCTTTTACTACCTCCAAATTACAAACTTTGTTAAACAAAACCTGCCCAATTTTCCTTACCTCCTGCCAACCTCTGCTCTGCAAAAATATTCATCAGTCTTGAGGACTCAGACAGCATTTCTGTAATATATAAAGACTCTATAAAAAGTCTCTCCCTTTCAAAGATCCCAGAGTACAGTGAGTGGGAAAAGGAACTCTCCCTCAACATCTCAGAACAGGAATGGAAGGCAGCCATGTACAGAATTCACTCAAGCTCCATATCCACAAAGCATACAATTATCCATCCATCAATTATCCAACCCGCTATATCCTAACTACAGGGTCATGGGGGTCTGCTGGAGCCAATCCCAGCCAACACAGGGCGCAAGGCAGGAAACAAACCCTGGGCAGGGCACCAGACCACCGCAGGGCGCACACACACCCACACACCAAGCACACACTAGGGACAATTT
The DNA here is from genome assembly GCF_016835505.1 of Polypterus senegalus. Taxonomy (NCBI): domain Eukaryota; kingdom Metazoa; phylum Chordata; class Cladistia; order Polypteriformes; family Polypteridae; genus Polypterus; species Polypterus senegalus. The sequence goes on from NC_053166.1 coordinate 139,088,050, forward strand.
AGGATCACCAATGCACCTAACCTGCATGTCTTTGGACTGTGGGAGGAGACTGGAGCACCCAGAGGAAACCCATGCAGACACAGGGAGAACATGCAAACTCCACACAGGGAGGACCCAGGAACCTAACCCAGGTCTCCTAACTGCGAGGCAGCAGCTCTACCCACTGTACCAATTATTCAACTTAAAATTATATATCGAGCACATCTGTCCCATATAACATCGTCCAAAATGTTTCTAGGGCAAGATCCAACCTGAGAACCTTGCAATCGCGCTCCAGCCTCAATGGGCGACATGTTTTGGGTATGGAGTAAATTAACATCATTTTGGACCAAAATCTTTAAATGCCTTTCAGACAGCCTTGGTGTCACAATCCCTCCTAATCCATTAACAATTGTGTTTGGTGGGCTTCGAATGGGCTTAAAGTGGAGAAGGACAAACAAGCTGTAATTGCCTTTACTTCACTATTAGCTCGGAGACTTATCTCGCTGAACTGGGAGAATCCTAACCCACCTTTGTCAGTAGGGAACTGATGTTATATACTATCTGAAAGTGGAAAAAATCTAATTCTCATTTAGAAGATCTGTTCAAAAATTTTTAAAACCTGGCAGGATCTAATCAATAACATTATAGAATAAACATTTAAATTGGGGAAACAGATTTGCTTCCCTTTTTTATTTTATTTTATTTGTTTATTTATTTATTTTTCCTTCTATTAAAGTTTTACTCTGATGGCCTAGCTCTCTTTTTCATGCGTGTGGGTTGATTTATTTCAAACCTACCGTGGCAAAATTGGACTTGCTTGTATGGAATGTTATTTGATTTTAATAAATTCAAAAAAATGTTTTTAAAAAAAGAAAAGCACTATATAAATGTGAAGAATTATTATTATATTATGTGAAGAGGAAAGACTTGCAAGAATGTAAAAAAAAAACAGCATAAAAAAAGGTACAATAGGGTTAATGGGAATCAGGCAGTTACATTGAGTCTGAATGTTTATATAACAGAGTCAGTATTGTTTAAAAAATGAAGCCCACCCAGATTTTAGCACTCTAGATGGCCGTCTAGTTCACCTAAATTGCAGAACAGGCCCTGGCTACATTGGCCTTCTACACAATGTATTCAGGAGAGGCTCCAGCACTTGTGGTCCTTGACTTAGAATTTAGACAGTGGGTGGACGGGTGGTTCTCTGATGAGTGGTGCATTACTCTTACTGGCCAGAAGCTCCATACACCTAGATTTTCATTTTTTGCCACTGTCTGTGTGCAGGTTGCATGATCTTCCTGTGTCGATGTATTTTTTTCTCAAGCTACTATGATTTTGCTCAGTATGTGTGTACACACGTGTGGTCCTCTGGTGCCCAGGTCAGTTTTTCCTCCAGGTACTCCTCTTTTACTGACAGATCATTAGAAGAATTTGTGACTCCAGGTTTGCTTGGTATGAGTCAGTGTGTGTGTTTGTGTCTGTAAGTGGGCACTGGGTTGGACTGGCACCTCATCGACAGATGCATCCTACCTTGTACGAGTGGTCCTGGGATAGGCATGACTCCTAATGTTAGATTAAGTGATTAATTTTAGACAGTAGATGGATTGCAAAGTGGTGCCGTAGTTAGTGTTACTGTCTGACACCTCCAAAGCTCTATCGAGTGTGTATGCTCTCCTTGTATCTGTGTCGGTGTTACCCAGGTCCTATTGTTTATGTCCACATCAAAGAAATGAGAAAATCAGATAATTTGCGATCTGACTTGGCCAACTCTCAGTGCGTGTCATTTAGTTATATGCCTGTACACCTTTGCCATCTGATTTTTGACAGCACTGTATTCACATGCTGTCAAGATAGGGGCTGATTTCCACCCTCAATCATTTAATTACTCGTACCAGCTCCATTTCGGAGTCATAAATTATCCTAACCACCCCTTCTTCAGAAGAAAATTCAGAGAAAAACGGGGAGCACACAAACTCCACATAGAGACCAAATGTGCTGAAAATAGACCCTGGGTCCTCGAGGATTTATGGCAGCAGCGCTTACTACTGTGCCGCCTAAAAAGCCCAAACGACTCACCATCCTATGTCACCTCATGTTTGGAGACAGCACATTCAGCTCCCTCGGCAGATGATGAATTTCACCCGTTTTTAATGCACCTGTCTTGGCATTTCAGCCACTTGTTTGTTTGAAGCTTTGCATGCTGTGGCTCATGAATGGCTGCTCTTCCATAAAAACTCCTCCTGTCAGATTATGATTTGCTGCCCTCCACTCTTCTGAGGTCACTGATTTCTTGAGCAATCGATTTTCTGGTAGACGTGTAGTTACTCTTTAGCACAAATATTTAGAGCTACATAGGAAGTCTTTGCCAACATTCTGGATTCCTGTGCATAGTTTTTAATTTCATTTATCTTTATCGTGCACAGATGCTGTGAGGGTAAGCGACTCAGTTCTGAATGTATGCTGACCATGGTGGCTTGCAGAGGACCCTGGAGACTTCAAAGTGAGACTTTTCAGCTCTCCATTATTGTTAAAAGCTCTTTGAAATGCACTGCCATGCACCTTTGACATAGAGACCCCTACAGTGCACATCCCCTCAGTGAAGGTGGGCCTATTAGACATACCCACGATTAAAGTGACTTCCTGAATGCCACACTGCCAAACCCTCCTTAAACCCTGAGTATGTTTTCAATGCTCTGGAGACCCTGTGGTAAGTAGCATATCTGTTGGCAGTGCGGATGGAGCAGTTGTACTGGTACCAACAGGGCTGAATAGTTGCTGCTTTGCAAGGCTTTATCTTATATATAAATGTCTACGTGTGGAAGTGTGTGTGTGTGTGTCTGTCCGGCCCGGAAGTGAGAGGTGGAGTCAGGCTAAGGTCTCCGCCTCTGAGGTAACAGAAAACGAAACATCTACGAGTGGAAGTGTGTGTGTCTGTCTGTCCGGCTCAGAAGTGTGAGGCAACTACAGCATTTAGCTCAGAGAGTTAATGAGTCGAAGAAGAAAGCGACTCTGTTACCAAAGTAAAACCGCCGAGAAAAGAGAGCACATCAGCAAAACGGTATCCCTTTTACTTTGCTGCTAATACACAAGCGATGCGAGCACGTCAGCCCAACGTAATCTAGGAGAGAGATACCCAAAGTAGTTCTTTTCAATTATCTGACATCTCTACATTTCAATTTTTTTTTTATGACGATTTCAGTAGTTTCTGGGACCCCGGACTTTTTACAGCACGGGCTTACACAGCCAGTTTATTATAAACATGACCGCCATCTTGACATCAGAATGAGAAGGTTGATGGTGTTGTCATTCACGCAACTTAATGAAGCTTAATTATGAATGTTGACATTTCATGAAGCTTACATGTTTAAAGTATAATTTTAGTACTTTTCAAGTTGTAAGTTATTAATTCACAAACATTGAATTCAAATATTTTCCTCACAACGTTGTGAGATGTTTTCTATAAATTATAAAAAAATAAATAGTCAGTCCTGTCATTTTTTAATGGAAGCAATGGGGCACAGGGTGCCACCCGAAAACAAGAGCCTAAAATCTTACCAAATATGTCCACATAGAGGGGGCAATAGTTTTGATATAAGAAAACATGCCTGCTGTGCTTCTTTCGCACATCTGTGACAACAAAAGGGAGCAAGAAGTAAACATTTTATCACCTATTCAGGATGATGTATGTATTTTTAACATTTTTTGGTAAAGATATGTTTCCTATTCACTTCGTCTGAGGAGTTCTCACATAAATAGGGAAATAAATCAACGCAATATTGAACATGTGGTATTAATGGATGACTGTGATTTTGCCTTTGGAGAGGAAGCCCCGCTCTGAGGGATTGTTGTGGAGGAAGACAAGTGCTGATGGAGCACAGACAGCTGGTCTGTTTTTAATTCTTTTAGGGCAGATGTTGACTTTTGTCGACACAAAGGGTTGAGGATGGTAAAAGCTGGAAACGTTGATAAAACTAACTGTTATGTTATAGGTAGACCCTCTTTGCTGGGAGGACCATTAAACTTGTTGACTTGACGTTGAATGCCTGAATTTATGCATGAATAGCGTAGTGTAAACAACATCTAGAATGGCAAAATATTCCATGCATATTATTTATTTATTTTTAATTATTGCTTATTATTGCTGAATCAGACTCTGATTTTTCGAGCTCTGATTTTGATGTAAGTAATCTGGAGATCAAAAATGAAAGTCAGGTACCTGTATCAGCTGATCGGTCACCAGCTGATCATTCAGTTGACGCGCCTATGGTCTACACAAACACTTATCGAACTCTGATTTTGATGCAAATGATCTGGAAAGTGAAACCAAAAGACAGATACCTACATCAGCTGATCTGCACACAGCTGATTGGCTCCTAGCTGATCGTAGTGCTGAACCCGCTCGTGCAGCTGACACGTCTACAGCAACATTCGCCCTGGGAGGACTACACAGACATAGATTAGTGGGAGGCAAGCTGGCTACTGGACTCCACCAAACAACACAGCATGTTAGTGGACACTACAGATTGCCAGTCACTCGTCTACTTCAGGCTTTTTTTCCAGAAAGTGCCTTTCAGCTTATGAGTGATGAGAAAACAGGAATGTTTTAAGTATGTCAATTTACATACTGTAGAGGCTCATGGAACATAAAACAGAGTGACATTTGTCAGAAATAAGCATTTGATGTTGATTTATGTATGAAACTACTGCTTCAAAAAAGTTTTTGGAAAAATATTCAGCTCTGGCACAAAAAGGGAAAAAACAGCCCTAAAAGAGTTAATATGGCTGATTCTCATAATATTGGTGTATTTTGTTCAAAAATGACATGTATATGCTGTTTTACAATTTTTATGTAATCTCAAGACGCGGATCAATGCTCAACAACTTTCTTAGCTTGAAACATGGACATACAGTATGTGGTTTTTAGGTTTTTGTTTTCCCGTCGTGCCCCATGGTTTCAATAATTCCATTATAGGGGATGTATTTTTTAAAATGTATAGGTAACAATCAACTTTAGAACACAATTTTGCGTGGCAAATGCATATATACCATGTTTGAGACAATTTTTTTTTTAATTTTGATATTTTTTGTTAATCCCAGAGGGGGATTTGTCTTTTCGCCTGACCTTTGGAGGTCAAGTGCCCCTGGACCTTTTAACTTGAAAAATACTCAACTTATTCTTTCACTTAATTTATTGATCATGGTCATTTTTTTACTGCGGTGGGTTGGCACCCTGCCCAGGATTGGTTCCTGCCTTGTGCCCTGTGTTGGCTGGGATTGGCTCCAGCAGACCCCCGTGACCCTGTATTCGGATTCAGCAGGTTAGAAAATGGATGGATGGATGGATGGATGGTCATTTTTTTAATTTGGGTATAATTTGATTAGACATAAAGGCTGTGTAATATATGCTTTTGCACTATAGCCCCTCAAACTCTAGTTACTAGGACTAACCTGATTTACATGGTCATGTGACAGCGTACTGGTTAGTGCTGTCATGACACATCTCCAGCAGTTGGTATACAAAACAGTGCCCAGTCACCCACTTTGTGGATTTTCTGCATTCTCCTCATGTTAGCCAAACTTAGCTTTCTAAAGTCTGCTTCCCCTCAACACTCCAGAGTTAAATGTGTTACCTGGATTGGTAACTGTACATTGTGTTTGTCATCCCAAGATTTATGGTCCAATTTACTAATGACATTCCTGCTTGTATGTCACCTACAGGTTAGTGATTCTAGTGTAACACCAACAGAACATGAAAAACAACTTCAGACAATATAGACCGAGCAGCCACAACATTAAAAGCACTGACTGGTGAAGTGAATAACATTGATCGTTACTCGCCTGATGGGAATTGTAGTCCTCATACCAAGATTGTTTTGCCTCCCAACATTACAGCCCTTCTCCCTATTACGACATTTAGACTTCATTTTGAGTTGCAGCAACTCTAACACATGTGCAACATTTCATGGAAAATGATTTAGCTGTTTTTACATTATTGGCTAACAAAGAAACAGGCAAAATAATTGACAAATTAACAATCAAACCAACAGGTCATGATTTTATTTATATAGATATGGGATAATACTTTAAAGTGATTTTACAAACATTAAAAATACTGTAAGCCATGGCCCTGTATTTCCTGAACCAGCTGTCATGGCTATTGGGACTTTAAGGCAACTTCCACTAGAGGTGTATCATCCATCCATCCATTTTCCAACCCGTTGAATCCGAAAAACAGGGTCACGGTGGTCTGCTGGAGCCAATCCCAGCCAACACAGGGCACAAGGCAGAAACTAATCCCGGGCAGGGAGCCAACCCACTGCAGAGAGGTGTATCTGGCTGAACTTATTAGGATTGGGACTTCGTTACGGGAATGGTTAGGGATGTTGGGAACACAGCAGCAACCATCTCTTGCCTTATTTTCTAAGCCTGCTTTTTCACACTTCAGACTTGAAGGTCTGATTAGCCCTGGATGGGCCCACCAGTCTGTCACTAAGCTGTAATACCACAAATTAATCAGCAGTGCAATTAGTATTACATTATGCAAAACTTAAAATCAAAGAATAGGAGATGAGATGCATTCCTGTAAATGGCACAGCTTATGAATTTCAGTAAGCATTGAATTTCTTTATGACTTCCATGGCTACAGTCTCTTTTCTTTTCATTGACATTTTTTTCACCTGCCTATAATGAAAACTGACTATTTCACTGTAATTGTCTGAACATTCTTTATTCTTTTTTGTAGCTTATTAACAACAGAGTATATAAAATTACATACAGTATAAATTATACTGTCTTCAGTGATTAACTGGCATCCTATTCAAGCCTGTTTACTGACTTGTGCCCAATGCTTTTGGGATAGGCTCCAGTGACCTTAAACTGGATTAAGTAGGGTTGAAAATGTACGCTTGTATGTGTGCATTTTTATTCCAAAATTAAAATATGACTCCAACTCTCCCAAGCTATGGAATGATGCAAATCCAGCTCTAAAAGTAAAGTTTTTGCTTCATTTCTACTCAATGTGCTGAAATTGCGATATGGGATTTGTCTTCAATGTCACGTTCGTGTGTGCAGGGACACCATGAGCCACCAGAGGGAGCCCAATTATAATTGTCCAGGTGAGGCTGACCTCTGATCAGGTGGACCTGCGGAGAAGGATAGTACCTCACTCATCAGAGCTGTCAAGAGCAGGTGGATACATCACCATGTTACGGTGGGCCCAGGGTATTACTTTCCTCATTTCCTGTGGACCTTACTTTTTTTTTTATTTTAAAAACTACTGTATGGACTTTTTGTCAAGTAGATAATCTCTGGTCACACTTTATTGATTCTGGATCATCAGTAGGTTAAATGAATTTTGGGGCTGTTTTGTGAATTGTACCTTTTATATTTCTTTAATTGTTTCTGTTTCTTTGTTGACACCTTATGTCATAATGTCTCCACATTGCAGATTGCTACTGCACACGATGATGTATTCTTCTGTGTTTCTTTCTTCACCTGAAAAATAATTGAAAAGATCTCTACCAAAAAAATGAAAAGACAAAATTTTGTTTTATTAAATATTTCCTGATTAGGCATGGGCGGCACGGTGGCGCGGTGGTAGCGCTGCTGCCTCGCAGTTAGGAGACCCGGGTTCGCTTCCCGGGTAGTTTGCATGTTCTCCCCGTGTCTGCGTGGGTTTCCTCCGGGTACTCCGGTTTCCTCCCACGGTCCAAAGACGTGCAGGTTAGGTGGATTGGCGATTCTAAATTGGCCCTAGTGTGTGCTTGGTGTGTGGGTGTGTTTGTGTGTGTGTCCTGCGGTGGGTTGGCACCCTGCCCAGGATTGGTTCCTGTGTTGGCTGGGATTGGCTCCAACAGACCCCCGTGACCCTGTATTCGGATTCAGCGGGTTAGAAAATGGATGGATGATTAGGCATTTGTTTGTATACCCCTCTAATAAAAATTTGCATTATCAATTAACCCTTAACATCTATCTATCTATCTATCTATCTATCTATCTATTATGCAGTGCCTTATTTATCTATCTATCTATCTATCTATTATATAGTGCCTTATCTATCCATCTAGTATATAATGCCTTGTCTATCTATCTATCTATCTATCTATCTATCTATCTATCTATCTATCTATCTATCTATCTATCTATTATATAGTGCCTTATCTATCCATCTAGTATATAATGCCTTGTCTATCTATCTATCTATCTATCTATCTATCTATCTATCTATCTATCTATCTATCTATCTATCTATCTATCTATCTATCTATCTATCTATCTAACAATAAAGTATATCAGATCTATCTATATATCACAGAGACTGAATAAATAATATCATTTAGAATTAAATACGTTAAATATAGAAGCCAAGTAAGGTGGTACAGTGGTGCACTGGAAGCACTAATGCCTCACAAAAAGGAGACCAGGATGCACCTCCTTGGTCCTCAGTGCATGCAGTCTGCATGTTCTCTCCATGTCTGTGTTGGTTTCCTACAGGAGCAGCGGATTTCTTTCTTAGTTCAACACATGCAAGTTAGGTGTACTGCTGTCTCTAAATTAGTGTGTGTGTTTGTGAGTGTGTTAACCCTGCGGTGCACTGTTATTCTTTCCAGGGATTATTCATGCTTTGCTCCCAATGCTTGCTGGGATACGCTCCAGCTTCCTGGTAACCCTGCTCAGAATAAATGGGTTTAGAAAATGGATGGCTAAAGCAAATTGGGAAGGCAGAGATACTGAACTATCCATCCATCCATCCATTTTCTAACCCGCTGAATCCAAATACAGGGTCACGGGGGTCTGCTGGAGCCAATATTCAGCCAACACAGGGCACAAGGCAGGAACCAATCCTGGGCAGGGTGCCATCCCACCGCAGGATACTGAACTAGCAGAAGTTAATTTTTATGAAATATACTATTCAGATTTGTCTGAACTGCATCATTGAGACTCATTCATCAAATTGTCACATGGAATCTCCAGTTTTTAAAATCATACAAAAAAACCAATCCCCATTGTTTAATGCAATGTGGCTGTATGGGAGAATAAGCTAAGTACCCATTTACCAGAGTTTAATCACAATCCCTGCCTACTTTTTTATGCCAGAGTAGGTTCTGTGAATACTAAAGGAAAAAAAAACAATCATTTGACAAACAACCTTTATTTTCTGTTATTTACAGATCAGCTGGATGCCATTGAATTATTGGCCCTCACTGAGGGCAGCCCGAGGGTAAGGAAAGCTGTGAAATTGAATGGGCACTGTGATTACACTTAAAACATTATAGAAAAAAGCATGATTACACTCCAGGTGTGCAAATTGTCCTGCTGTTTATATACAAATGACGGATTGTTAAAAATAAAGTGATAAGCAAAATATTATTGTGCTTGTTAAAAAGGCGGCGCTACCTTCATTGACCTAATATCATAATGTCTGCTTAACACAAAGCACTGCTTTTACATTTCATTCAACAAGCTGCTGATATCTTGTATTTCCTGTACAGGCTTAGTGCAAAAGAATGTTTTATAAAAAAAATGAAAGAGTACTTTGTGTACTTGATGACTGATAGCCGACAATTTTTTTCCAGATAAACATTCCTCTTTGAATTGGGCAATGCTACAAACAATAAGAAAGGGCAGTTTTACAAAATGTATCAGATTCTAAGGTATCTAGATCTAAATGTACAACAACTGTGATGGTTGGCGGCCGGCACCATTAAGTGGCCAGGTAAGGACAGGAGGAGATCGCTCCCCCAAACTGCTGCTTGGCAGCCCCGCTTGGTTTCCCACAGGGCTGTATTGGACTTGCTATTTGTCGGCTGTGCCCTGCCAGGTTCCATGAATGCCACCAGGGGGAGCTGCAGGGCCCTCCTTTGGGCCCTCCACCATACCTGGGAGTAATTCTGGGTGCAGCTTAAAAAGGATCCAGCTGCCTCATAGAGACAAGCCAGAGTCGGGAGGAAGAGGACAAACAAACAGACAGACAGACAGACAGTTTACTGTATTAATTGTACTGCACTGTTGTGGGGAGTGAGGAAGAAGCACTTTCCCCCTTCATAAATGTGTGTCGTGTGGTGAACTTGTGCCTGGTGTCTGTCTGTGTCGGGTTTGGGTGGCTAGTGTGTCCCCCCTCCCCTTTAAGCTCCACAGCATATCAGCAAATATCACATACATAAATGCTTATTATGGGATGCTCTTTTACATAGGATGGCCAAGAGGTGCAATGGTCAGAGCTGCTGCCTTGAACATCCATCTAGTGTCCAGAGTTTGAATCCCTGACATTGGCTGCATGGAGTCTGAAGGTTTCCCCTGTGACTTTTTATGTTTTTTCTCTCGGTTCTCTGATTTACCTCTCACATTAGGGTAATTGGTGAGTCTAAATTAGCCCCACGAGAGCGTCAGTGGGTATTGTTGCCTTGTGCACAATATGGCCCAAACTGGAGAAGGTACTGCTATTTGAAATGCACAGTAAACAGGACCTTTAATTGGCTGCTACAGCTCTGTTTTTAAGGAATGAGAAAAGAGGGCAGAGTCTCTGGTCTCATGTGCAATGTGCCTGCTTGTTCTCTCCTATCTTAAAAGGACAGTATTTTTTCCACCAGGCCCACTTAGTCCTGGCTCTCCATTTATCCATCCATCCACTACACTTGATGATCAATAAAGGACAGACTTGAAGAAGATTAAATGGAAGAACAAAGATGGGGGATCAAAAAGATGTCCCAAGGGAGGGATCATCATCTTGTCTCCTGTCATGGACCACCCCAGGATAGAAAACAATTTTTTAAATTCATCTTAAACTCCTCATCTCCCCTAAAATAAATGTGGAGCTCCAGCTGCATCCTTAAATCTTCCCGTTTGTCCTGGCCAGGTCTTCATCATTCACAACAGATTCACTCTACTGTACTCACATTGTACTGTATATTAATATTTATAAGAATACACAAAAAGAAATAGTAGGTGACTAAAGTCTTAGACACTTGTTAAAAAATGCTGTAAAGCATTTTGAAATGGTTTAAAAAATAGTGCAATGAAAAGTTTCTTATCAATAACCTTCTTAGAAAGCACAGTTAACAAAACAAACATTAATAATCTCAATTTTTGATCTGATCACCATTTGCCTTCTCTTTCATCCACCGTCATGCAGTTTCTGAAGGTCCTGTCATGGTTGGTTGTTCACTTGTCCCAGCTACACTCCAGACTTTGACAATCTTCCGTGTAATCCCCAGCTGGCTCAATGATAATACAAATAATGATAATAATTCTTGACATTTATATAGCACTTATCTTACTACTCAAAGCGTTTTGCTGTACATAGTGAGTGTGGAGCCTCTTCAACCACCCTTGGGATTAATAAAGTATCTATCTATCTAATATCCAGCATCCACCTGGATGATGTGATGGTAGCCATTTTGAATCAGTACACTCATGACACATTAGCCATTAGGAGGTGAAAGGGTGAGAGATAGTTAGCCAGTCAGAGACAGGGGATGATTAGGGGGGCAATTTAGCCTGGATAGTGGAATAAACCCTACTCTTTATGAAGGATGCCCAGGGATCTTTTATGACCACAGAGAGTCAGGACCTCAGTTTTACATCTCATTTGAAGGACGACATCATTTTTACAGCACAGTGTCCCCGTTACTGCACTGCGGTATCCACATTCAGTCCACTGGGTGAGCGCCCCCTGCTGGCCTCACCAACACCTCTTTAAGCAGCAACCCAAGAGTTTCCAGGTTGGTCTCCCATCCAAGTACTGGCCGGACCTGAACATGCTTAGCTTCAGGTGGTTGACCTCCACAGAAGTGCATGTGATGTGGCTGATGTTCAGATTAGGGGGTCTTTGGGGACCATACCATCCACTGCAGATTCCCTTTTCCTCTTTTTATTCCAAACTAGCCGTCCCCCGCAGCTGAACCCACGTAGTAGTGAAACGGGACAAACTTTAAAAATCAATAAACAAAATATATATGTATATATAAAAATACTTTTTAAAAACCACATTAATATTAAGTTAAAAAGTGTACCAAAAAGTAAAAAATAAGTCTCTTATACATCACTCATAAAAAAAATAAAAGCGTTGGCGCTTTTTGAATGCTGATTGATGAAACGCGCCCATGCTTTTATTTTAACGAGTGATGTATGAGAGACTTATTTTTTACTTTTTAGTACACTTTTTAACTTAATATGAGCGTGGTTTTTAAAAAGTATTTTTTATATATATATATTATTTTCAACTTTTTAGTCTTGGGTTTGTTTTAGTATAATTTTGTAATCAATATTTTACCACTTCCTTTAATATTTGTATCTGTTACTAGCGCCATCTATTGGTGAAATCTTGAACTATTCTTCATATAAAGATTTCACTACTTAATTAACATGGATTAATCGATCAATTAGTAAAACTGATTATTGATTCATGTATTGTCATCGGAAGTGAATAAGTGTGAAACATTGCAAATCATTTGGACAACAGGAAGTGTGTTAAATATCGATTACAAGATTTGAACCAGACAACAAACAGGTGAAGTTAATATAAGCATGGTAACAATAATAATAATAAAAAAAGGTATCGCTAGCTAAGCGGAGGCAAGGCACACACCAGAACGCAGAGTTAGACTGACTCCCCACTCCTGACGTCACGCTTCCCCCACTCCTCAGCCCGAATATATATATACACTAGCAAAATACCCGCGCTTCGCAGCGGAGAAGTAGTGTGTTAAAGAAGCAATGAAAAAGAAAAGGAAACATTTTGAAAATAACGTAACATGATTGTCAATGTAATTGTTTTGTCACTGTTGTGAGTGATGAGTGTTGCTGTCATATATATATATATATATATATATATATATTTACACACACACATAAACATATATATATACATATCTATACATATACACATATATATATATACACACATACATACATACACACACATATATACACACAAATACATATATATATATATATACATACACACACACATATATAAACATATATATACATATACATACATATCTACATATATACACACACAGCTATTTCAGTATCAGTGCAATACGCTGCTTGTTAAAACGGATAACTCCCGCTCTTACGTGCAAGTCTGCGTGTATATTATGAACTATCGTATTGGTTCAAGTTCTATTTAAATAGAATATCTGTGCACTGCTTCAGTTCACGTGAGCCACTCGGTGTACATGCATCGAAGGTTCCCAGCTGTGCTGGTGCCATCTCGTGCTATGTCCATGGCTGTATTTAATGTTACCTTAGTCCTGACACTTAAAACTTTCTCTCGCAGTTTCGCTGAGTTTGTGTCAAACACCACCCTGACCATCTCATCTTCCTCTCCATAAGCACAGTCCTTCACCCGTGAATATTTACCCGTGGCAGTTTGCTATTGGATTGCCGCTGACGGACGGCCTTATATGGGCAGGCACTAAATTACAAACGCCAGCGCAGCCTGTCTATGAACTTAATTTAAAGTGTAGGTTTACATCGCTTTGTTTCCAGTAGCAGAACTCATGAATATGGTTGTATATGTCACTCGCTCGCTTCTTATTGTTTCGCTGCCTTCTCAATTATATAATGCATGTTTTCTTCAGCGCTTTTTGGAGGATTTCCTGGTTTTCTATGTACTGCGTGATTACGTGGGAGGCGTGATGATGTCACACGAAACTCCGCCCCCACGGCGTTCAAGCTCGTCTCTATTACAGTAAATGGAGAAAAACAGCTTCCAGTTATGACCATTACGCGTAGAATTTCGAAATGAAACCTGCCCAACTTTTGTAAGGAAACTGTAAGGAATGAACCTGCCAAATTTCAGCCCTCCACCCACATGGGAAGTTGGAGAATTAGTGATGAGTCAGTGAGTGAGTGAGGGCTTTGCCTTTTATTAGTATAGATATATATAGCGCAAATATATCGCTCCTGCAAGCGAACTATGACACTTAACGCGATGAGAGAAATCACAAAATCAAAAAGAATGTTCAAGCAAATCTAGAAAAAAAAAACCAATCTAAATCCATTAAGTAGTTCCCTTATACACTAGCTAAGCAGATGTAAGGTGCGCTCCAAGGCTTGCGCATGAGTGAGGAGGGGCCCACCCCTCTTCACCTTCTGCATGTCGTTCAGATTCGTGCAAATAAATCAGTACCGCTAGTGAACTATGATACTTAGCTCAATGAGAGAAGTCGCAAAATCAACCGGAACGTTCAAGCAAATTACACAAAAAAACCTGATCTAAATCTGTTAAGTAGTCTCTCATGAAAAGTGGACAGACAGACATTGGATTTTATATATATATACAGAGATTTTTTTTTATGATTTAATTAAATCACCAACTCTGTTTGTGGAAATGTTGAACTAAACCCTTCAGTGAGTCTCCACTGTGCTTTAGGCTGATCCAACTTGTGTGAATTTCATCACGGAAACTTCTAATGTGACTCAGTATGTGTGTGGCCCCCAATTGTCTGTAAGCACTCCTGACAATGTATGGCCATGATCCTGATGAGACGACAGATGGTGTTCTGGGAGATCTCCTCCCAGACCACAATCAAGGCATCAGTGAGCTCCTGGACAATCTGTGAGGCTTCTTGGTGGTGTCTGATGCACTGAAATGTAACTTCCCAGAGGTTCTCAATTGGATTCAGGTCTGGGGAAGGTGCATCCCACTCAATAGCATCCATGCCTTCATCATGCAGGAACTGCCTACACACTCTGGCCACATCAGGCTGAGCATTGTCCTGCACCAGGAGGGACCCAAAGCCCACTGCACCAGCATAAGTTCTAACAATGGCTTTGAGGATTTCATGCTGGTATCTAACAGCAGTCTGGGTACCGTTGCCTTGCATGTGGAGGTTTGTGCGACTGTCTAAAGATATGCCTCCCCAGACCACTGACTCACAAACTCGTCATACTGGATGATGTTGTAGGCTTCATTACATTCACATCGGTGTCTCCATACTCTTTCATCTGTAAAGAGAATGGGGCACCAATGGCGGAGCTGCCAATTGTGGCATTCTCTGGCCAATGACAATCGAGCTGCACGGTGATGAGCTGTGAGCACAGGTCCCGCATAGTCAGCTGGAGGTCATTTTGTAGGGCTCTGGCATTGCTCTTCCTGTTCCTCATGCACACAAAGGAGCAGACACCGGTCCTGCTTCTGGGTTGATGCCTTTCTACGGCCCTGTCCAGCTCTCCTTGTGGGTCATCCTGTAGGTTCAGAATCACCTGTGCAACCTGAATCGCCTGCAGGTACTGCCTCATGCTACCAGTAGTGTCAAGGTCACCAGCAAAACACAAAACTAGAGAAGAATCAGTCAGGAAGGATTTGGAGAGAGCAATTGTCTGTGACCACCTGAAAACACATTCTCTCTTTGGTCTTCTGTTGCCTCTCCAGTACCCCTGTTGTCACTTTCATTTGCACCAAAGCAGGTGGCGTTGATTTCCAATTATTTATGCTTCCTAACTGGACAGATTGATATCCCTGAGGCATAACTGACTTGGTGTTAGACTGGGATGATTAAGTGTTCCCTTTACTGTTTTTTCAGCAGTATATATATGCATGTATCATATTTCTATATGCCTTGTGTTTATCATTAACTTGTATAATTCTGTTCCTTAAAACGTGTGTGGCTCACTCAGGGGTTTAAGACAGAACTCTGAGCCCCATTTATGAACAGTCTCTGTGGACCCCTTCCTCTCAAAAACAAACTTTTCATTATAGCCTTCGATGGCCAGTGGGCCCTGGGAAATCATTACCCTTTTCCCCTCAGTACAATGCCTATAGCCTCAGTTACCTTGATGTAAGTCTAAAGGCCTGAGATCACCATCTCCTACAACAGAGAAAGGTAAGGTAAAAAAAGTAGGATCTTTGCCAAATTATACGATTAATTACTGACAAAGTTATAACTGATCATTTATTAACCAAGTTAAAAAATTATATTTTCAAGTCCCACATTATTAGGGCAACCTCCTGGGTGGGTGTCTTATCGATTATTGATCATCAATAATCATACATGATAGAGGAGAACATCCAGTAAAACTCAAGGTGTGCTGCTTTTGGTGTGTTAGACAAAGGCAATGTCGGTGGGGCAGCCAGAGCGTTCTTCTGGGTTTATCCTGCAGTTAATTCTTCTGTTGTATGTGTGCCCTACACTCTAAACAAATGTCTGTAAATTTTAACTATAAAAATACTGTGAATGGTGAAAGTAAAATACCTTTTCTGTAAAAAAGAGAAGTTACCTTATGTTGTACTGAATATTACCTGTATATCTTACAGTAAACAATACATTTCAGTATTTGTTACAGCCAAGTTTTGTAAAATCGCTATTTTTCTATCTTCAAAATATGTTAGTTACCGTTTGCTTATACCTTATGGTTACACTGTGTTGTGGTGTGAAATTGTGCATACAAGTTCCTAAATATTTTGTATGTCTTTATTTGTAACATAGGCCAAGCAATGTAATATTAGCATTTCATTACTGAGAAGCATTCATGTTTACCCCCTAGGACTAAGTCAGGATAGTTAATTTTATGTCAGGGTTGGGCGAAGTGCCTCAAACAAGTTTGGCAAGTGAGTCTCTGCAGGGCTCTCTCAATCAACCCCCACAGGAAAGCTAGACTGCCTAACTGGAAATCTTCACCTTAAGAAATGGTTTTGGGGGATGGCAGGTGTGAAGGTATTCTATGCCCTATTTGTCTGAAGTATGGCTGTTTGGAATTGGCTTGTATCAGTAGCCTTTAAGTGCCATGACGCCCTATTGGCTGTAGGGGTTGGACAGAGAGTCTATAAATTTGCTTGCTTTACCCCTCTCTCTCTCTCTCTCTTACAAACATCTGATAAAAGACCATCTCACACATCATGAACTGAAAAGGATAACACAATGAAGAGCACAGCTCGGCAGCCATATTGAGACAGGCATGCAGCCTGTTCTGAAGAAAGCTGACTAAAGATGAGGACTTGACTAGAGACATTTAAAGTAACTACAAGTCTGTGTGCCGCCTAAAACTATACATCATCATTTATCAGGTTGTATGGTTGCTAATATTCAAATGTACTTTGCTTATTGTTATTATTTATGAATATTTTCAATAATATATTGTTTAAATTGTAACTTAACTCCTGCTTGTCTTTTACTACACCTAATTGCCTGAGGCTATAAATGTAGAAGGGAAGGTGGGGAGAAGTTACATGGTGCAATACCTTATAAAGAGTGGTTAATCTGTGAGATCTGAGGCATTCTGACAAAGGCTACATATAGTGACTGTTCTGCTCCACTGACAGATATACAAGATTGTTCCTCCCCCACACTATGCGACTCTTCAATTCCACCCTTTGGGGTAAACGTTAATATTATACAAAGTTATTGTCTGTTTTACCTGATTGTTTTTTTATCAGTATGCTGCTAGAATATGTGAATTCCCTCTTGGGATTAAAAAAGTATCTATCTATCTATCTATCTATCTATCTATCTATCTATCTATCTATCTATCTATCTATCTATCTATCTATCTATCTATCTATCTATCTATCTATCTATTAATAATACAAAGGGGGAAAGCAGAGTAAAATATTACTCTACCAAGACAAGTTTACAGTGTAAAACTGTTAAACAGCGAAGGTTAACATTGGAAAGCAGTGTTTCGGTAACACTATGATATTTGCATAAGGACACGCCCCCTTTGACTGTATTGTTCCCAGTGAACTGCATTCCTTTGAACAATATGGAATAAAAGCTTAATGGTGGGTTGTATTCGATAAGCTGGCAAACCTGTAGGGCACCATACACCAGAAAAGCAAACTTTACTTCTCCACCAGACAACATGCCCTAACTTCCTTAAACATCGAAATCTTTTCAGCGCATAAAATTAAATGATATAACATGTTTGCTATTGGTTGTTATTATTTTACTGATGCAGACTGGGCACTGGTATTCGATCCTGACAACATTTTCTGATGGTTTAACTGCGCTGTGACCTTGATCAAGGCCCTTAACCTGCAATGGCTCCAGGAACTCTCTGACCTTTAAGGGGTTTGCGAAAACAAATAAATTCCTAATACAAGAAATTGTATAAGGCAAAATAAAGAGCGAAAAAAAAAAATGAGTGGCATATTTATTACAGTGCATGGATTTCAGGTTATGGCATTCACTTCTATTGTAATGTGTTGTAAAGGAAAAATCGTTATTTACTATAAAGTTATACCATAGACCTAAAAATATTGTCATCTTTTTTTACTGTAAAATTCCAGCATCCACAGCTGCCAGTTTTTTTTACCATAAATATAACTTTTTTTTTACAGTGTAGCTGTGTGATGAACATGCCATTACTATACCACAAGACTTCTTCACATTATAAGGAGACCTGCAGTAAATGTAAAAACTGGGGGGAACATTTCAGAATTAAGAGCTACAAACCTACTATTCCTTGCAAGTTTGTACCTTTAAGCTCTTTATAAAAAACAAACTATTTTTTAATTGAACAGATTTTTATCTCTGAGCAAGTGAAGTTCCAGTCACGCTCCCGTTCTCATAGAAAGGGCTTTTAATTGCTGTCTGTTGTTGTCTCTAATCGTAGTTGCTATGAATGTTTTGCAAGCTCGAGCTTACGACTTGGACAGTTGCTACTAATAAGTTGAATTTTGGGAACGCTTCAAGTTATTAGCGTCTGTGGCTTATTCATCAGCTTCATATTTCCTCTTGGTGAAGAGCAAGGCATATGCTCTGTATATCATAAATGTAATAATTTAGTGATAGACTAATAGATGACTTAATATCTGGAGAGAGAAGAAGAGGAAGACAATCGGATAAAAGAGTTACTTGATGCTGCTGATTCTAAAGCTTAACCCTGAGATAGTTCATCACCCTGTAAAAGATAACAGCTGACATAGTTTTATTTTTACATTTTTTATGAGTTTTCTCTGACATCCTTGATCATTTATGGCCAATTTATTGCTGGATTTGGCTAAGTGGTGCTCATTTAAACAAAATTTACTGTCTATAATGTCTGGCATCAGCACATAATTGCAGCCTTATACCACCCATGGGTGAGATAAATTGACTGGCGTTAGAGAAATGATATGACACGCAGATGTGATTTTGCTTAAATTGGAAATGACCAATTCCAGATCGATACCATTCATTGTGAGATAACTTACAGAGTGCAGATTTATTGTGTGCACATTTAACAGTCACTTAACATTGTTATTTTAGCCTTTTTTATGTCATACTTGATTTTAGGTCATTGAGACTCTCTCTGTCAGTAAGGTCATTTTGGCAGACAAGAGTCACCTGGTTTACAAAAGAAGACCCAAACAAGTGGTGAACCTCGCCCCCTTGGCTGCTTGGTCCTCACCTGGTATTGTGAGAGCAGGTACTGCATTTTTAATTTCAAAAAGAAAAAAATATACCTTTATCTTTCTGACTTAACAGCAAAGGGGGAAAACAAAGATTCCTGATTATGCCAGTGTTGCCTAAAGCTATCCAGTCTGAAACCTGGCACAACTAGCAAGTCAAATGCCTGCTGTTATACAAACCTTCCATACAGTCACATTGATCAGCTTTGAAAAATGATGGCATTTCGGATTATATTACAAGCAGATGCACCCATGAATGCGGGACACTTTTAGTTATTGGTTTTATGCAATGGATGATAACAATTGTCACACATGTGTAGGAGGAAGCTGTATGGACCAAGTGAGGGTAATTCTATGCCAGGCCCCAGGGGGTGGCGGGGTTCACTAAATCATGTTCTGTTATCTCTACAGACCAAAATGGGAAAACCTGTCTGACTCAGTCCTAAAGATGTCACTTCCAGTTCTGGCATTTAAAGCCACCATCTTAACCACTATTCATAAGTTCTTTAGAACATTTAGAACATTAGAACATTCTAGACAAGATCAGGCCATTTAGCCCAACAAAGCTCACCAGTCCCATCCACTTATTTCTTCAAAAAAAAATCAAGTCGAATTTTGAAACTCCCTAAAGTCTTATTGTCTACCACACTACTTATTCCATGTGTCTATTGTTCTTTGTGTAAAGAAAAACTTACTAATGTTTGTGCGAAATTTACCCTTAAAAAGTTTCCAACTGTGTCCCCGTGTTCTTGATGAACTCATTTTAAAATTACAGTCTCAATCCATTAGACTAAATCCCTTTATAATTTTAAACCCTTGAGTCATGTCACCTCTTTATCTTCTTTTGCTTAAACTGCAAAGACTCTTTTAATCTTTCCTCATAACTCATCCCCTTTAGCCCTGGAATCAGCCTAGTCGCTCTTCTCTGGACCTTCTCTAGCGCTGCTATGTCCTTGTTGTAGCCTGGAGACCAAAACTGCACCCAGTACTCCAGATGAGGCCTCACCAGTGTGTTATAAAGGTTGAGCAGAACCTTCTTGGGCTTGAACTCCACACATCAGGGCGCTATATAACCTGACATTCTGTTAGCCTTCTTAATGGCTTCTGAATATTGTCTGGAAGTCGATAGCTTAGATTCCAATATGGCTTCTAAATCCTTCTCATTAGGTGTACTGTCGATTTTCTGACCGTCCATTGTGTATTCAGTCCTAACATTTTGACTTCCTACACCTCATACTTTACATTTACTGACATTAAATTTCATCTGCCACAAATCTGCCCAAGCCTGTATGCTATCCAAGTCCTTCTGTAATGATATAACGGATTCCAAATTATCTGTTAATCCACCTATCTTGGTATTATCTGCAAACTTAACCAGCTTGTCACTTATATTCCTATCTAAATCATTTATAGATATTAAAAATAGCAGCAGCCCCAGCACTGACCCCTGTGGAACACCACTCTTAACATCGGCCAGTTCTGATTCTGTTCCTCACACCATCACCCTCTGCTTCCTGTGTCTGAGCCAATTCTACACCCATCTACAAACATCACCCTGAACTCCAACATCTTTTAATTTGATGCCCAACCTCTCATGTGGCACCTTATCAAATCCTTTCTGAAATTCAATATAAATATTGTCATAAGCTCCACTTTGATCGTATCCTTTTGTTGCCTCCTCATAGAATTCCAGCATGTTAGTAAAACACGACCTCCCTCTTCTGAACCCATGCTGACTGTTCAGAATAACTCCTGTCCTTGACACGTGTTGCTCAATCTTACCTTAATAATTCCTCCCTTCTTGTTTGGACTCTATCAAAGTCACTACTGTCTTATTTCCAAAACTCATTGCAGCCAGGGATAATATACAGGTGGCTGCCCAAACCTTTTTAAGTGTGTCGAGTCTGATCTTTTCACACAATGAAAGAGGATAGCAGTTTGGTTACTGGATGCCATTAGTGGATGTTAGGATCGCTGGAGTCATTGGTTTTCTAGTGTTTTTTGTGTTGGTAAAACATAAGGTGATGTGACATGTTAACCAGTAAAAATGGTATATACTGTATGAGGGTTGACTGTAAACGCTTTGTTAGTGACTGTTATGAATCACCAGGAAAGGAAGAGAGCTATAAAGAGCAAATCAAAAAAGACTGGCAAATGGAAGAAACAAACCGGTACTGACAGAAATCTTAGTCAAAACCAGGCTGGCATCAGAACATCAAGAAAAGCAGTTACTTCAATGTCTTCTGTAAGGTTTGCAATCATTTTGATCTATACAAGCTTACCCTGAATTTCAAACAAGTACTTCATAAAGATTATGATGCACAAATAAAGTAATTTAATGCACTATTTCAGCTTATGAATAACAATGAAGTTCTCTTTTCACAATTACAAAGACCAAGTCTGTGACAATTTTCAGATGTGTGCCACAAGTGTTAAGACTCGATCATCTTTGCAGTCATTCAATAATGAACTCACATCATAAAACGCGGCCTAATGTAACGAAAAACACAGACAAGCATAAAGTTTCAGGGCAAACCCAGTATAATTGAAAATAAGCGTGACTTATAAATGTGTTGAAAAAAAAAAAGAAGTTTTAAAGATGCAAGTCTCAAAATGACTGTCCAAGATGGTGACACTTTCAGTTAAGTACAGGACAGGCAGGAAGAGGCGGGTCCCCAGTGGGCATTTGGATGGACATACACTGGAAGTGACTTCAGAGGTGGTAAGCTGTCAATCATCTGGTCTGAAGAGGGATGAAGAGAAGTGGGGGGGTGTTAGCAAACAGTGCCATCTTGTGGATCGGCAAGGAATTACCACCACTAGAACCTTTAAATCACAGGTGTCGAACAGTAGCTGCACGTTTTCGTTCTAACATTCTTCACCATTAGTGAGCCGTTTTTGCTGCTGATTAACGCCTTTTGACTTTGTTTTAATTAACTTGACTCAGGTCCCATAGTTGTCTTTATTTCATTAATTAGCAGCCAAACAATAATGAAACACAAAACAAGCTGCCACCTGACCAGCTCACCTGTGCTCATCACGCAATATCAGAAAATAAAGAAAGGTGAAAATCTCTGTAAGGTTGATCTCTCAGGTCACCCAAACATTTTGACGGTGTTCTTAGAAAAAAACAGAAAAATCAACAGTTTTAGAAATATCTGCTGTAGCAGAATGACAGCAGCAACAAGCTGTGGAGTTAAACGGGTTTAAATAACTGCAATAATGAGCTTCTCATTAAGAGATTGGTTGGAATGAAATTGGTTGGAGTTTGAAAACCCAGTTCAGCTGGTCATCTTTTGGCTTGTTTCACATCTCATTTCTGTTTGGCTGCCATTTAATGAAGAAAGGAATCGATTGAGAGGTCTAAATCCTTAAAACAGGGCTATTGACATGAAAGGAAAAGAAGATAATTAGCAGTGGAAACTGGTCACTGATTAGGAAAAGGGTTAGAATGAAAACGTGCAGCCGCTGTGGCCCACCAGGACTGGAGTTCGACACCCCTGCTTTAAATTGTCCCAATGGTGCACGTGTGTGAATTATAATAATCTAACAAACCAAAGAATAAATTGTTTAAATAAGCAATACTGAAGAAGCTTGTCAAAGTAAAGACAACAAAAAACAGATGTCATGATTCCTGTTTTTTTTTTATCAGGTTTTACTTTTGTGCTGATTAATTCAGTTTTTTGACTGACAATCTTTACTGTTACATTTGGTGACATTGCCGTGACACCATGTTGCTTTCCGCATACTGCTCAGTCGTTGTTTGCTGTTGCAATGCCTATTGGTGGTCACATGACACACATACGTCATCACATCCTTAATATAAAAGATAATGAAGTGGGATCAGCTGACTCCAAGCCTGTAGATATTCGAAAGAAAATCTCTCACTGTGCACTTTGATGTTTTTGGTTCAGGATTTTTTTTTGTAATCCTGGTTTTGACCTTTGCTTTATTCATTTTTTGGTGCATTTACATATAATATGTGAAGCACCTATTGCAGTAGCCATATCTGTCCATTTCTCCGCATTAAACAACTTTGCCCCCAAAGGACCGATTTTGTCAAAGACAGTTAATTTTTTAAAGGTATCTCAAACAGATTGTGCAGTATGTAGTTTGAAAGCTATTCTCATTGTTGTCATAGATAGTGGAGGCTGATGGGCGTCCCTCCCTTGTTCGTGCTTAACACTCGTCCATCCATTTGTGAACTTATTATTTAATTTGTAAAGACTCTGTCGTGGTAAAACACTGTCTCCATATTGTACAGAAAGCCGGATGGATTTGGGCCCTGGTACACAAACAGTCTATAAAACACAGATCACCTAGAAAACAGCAAGAAAATCTCAAGGATCAAGAGCAAAACTACCACCGCACACCACAGGCACACCACACTTATTTTTTTATTTTATTTATTTTATTAAAATCAAATAACATTCCATACAAATAAATCAAGTTTTACAAAAATAGGTTCGAAACAAATCAACCCCCACTCTTGAGAAAGAGAGCTAGGCCAGCAGAGTAAAACCACGCCACACTTCTACAGGTTTGCGGGGAAACAAACCAAATTATCATAAAGGTGCAAATATGTATTGACATTCCCTCATATAAAATAGTAGTGTGTGTGGGGAGAACACTTTACAGAAAACCCTTCAGTAAAACCAGATAATACGGATTATAACTATATGGGGGTCTGTCAGTTTTCGTTAGCATGATCCTGCCACAGTCAATGTGAGGTGGAAAGAAATGGCAGCTATGCCTTTGAAAAGGTGACCTGCAAAATCTGAATTCACACCCAGTTGAAAACAGGCAAAAAGAACTGCTGTTAAGCAAGTTGTTAAAGAAAATCCTCACGGGATGTCATTTTCAGTCCTCAGTACACCCGAGATGGTAAATGTGCCTAACGACACTGACACCACTCCATTAAACCAATAGGTGAGGCTGCACAGCGTTGTCAATACACGTCTAAATGATTAGTTAAAGTAAGTAAACATGACTGTCTCATTACAATATGCCTTATCTGAATATGGTGGCAGCGTTTGTATACTCTACATACAGACGACAAGGCTTTTCTAAACACTATTTTTCTGTTTTGTATTGTAGTGATGCAATTGTCAGAATGACAGCAAGCTATATAAATTAATCATTAACCTTTAGGCACTGAGCTCTTGAATGGATAACAGCAATTTCACTGTTCTATTTTCTCTCCTTGTCAAGTCTTTTCAGTTTCTTTTTCTTTCTCTCTCTGCATTTTCACAGTTATTGTATGTATTTGTCTAATACATGAGTAGATAAGGAGCCCTGAATCCCCAAACATTGAAAGTGCGTGGACTGGAGGAAATGGGAGTTGGGTTTTTAGGAAGACACCTAAGTGGGTGAAGCCTGTTCGTTGGCTGATTTGGCTGCTATTCACTGCAAATGTTTTAACGTGTTGTTCTGCAGGCATGTGTTCTCATTCAAGAATTATGTTTGAGCCCCTAGAGATTAGGTGCCCAAAAGCAAAATGGGGATGGCTTTAGTGAAAATACAAGATAGACTGTGGCCTTTGGGAAAACTGCATTTGGCTTATCTTGTTTGTGGTATTTCGGACACAGCTTTTGTGAACTACTGTTGGCAGCCCATTTTGATTTGCCTTTAGAACCTAAGAAATTTAATAAATAAGAGGAGACCATTCTGTCTTGGATCAGGAAGTTCTCCTCCTCAGTCTTCACAAAGGCCTACAAACTAGCTAGCTTCCTTCTCTCTCTTCTGCCACCTCTAGTCCTCCACCTCCCGACTCCAGCTCCCTGAATGGACTGAGTCGGCCCCTTCTATGTTGCACCTGGATGTGCTCCAAGTGCTCCCTGACAATCTTCCTGCGGCACTTCCTGGTGTGGTGGAAGTGCCGCATGGGCACCCAGAAGCGCTTAGTGGTGTGGCAAGATTCTCTTCCGGCGTCACTTCCTTGTGTGGCAGAAATGCTGCAGTTTAGGGCTCCAGAATCTTAAATGTGCCTCTTGACGGTGGACATGAGTCCCAACAGGGTTGAGCTTCCAAGCTGCAAACTCTCTCATGTCCCAGGGAAGGTATTGTTTCTCTCCTGGTCCTTCCATCCTCCATAGTCCTAGCCATCCGCCATAATATTAATTTATCCCTGTTTAAACGCGGCTGCCAGTCGTGAACTGGGCCCTTCGTCGCACAGCATTATGATTTTTTATAAGGGAAACCAAATTACAAAAGAAAACCCTTGGACATTGATTCGATAGGAACGGCCTACTCTGAATCACTGTCCGAATAGTAATTATGTGGTGGTGTAGAAGCATTTCTACTTCTGTCCGTTCATAGTCCATCTCGTTTTCACGACGCTATCGTTTCCTCTCACAATGTCTCCTCAACCTTTCTCCAATCTCGCAGGTTGCTTTGTGGTAATCCAAAGAGTAAGGCAATATACACGGAGCAATGGTTATAAAAGGGAGACACATAGGTATCCAGGTTCTTTAAAGCATAAATAGGGATCACTTCACTGACATGTGAGCAAGCACAGTACACGGTACAACTGTGAGACGCGCAGCACTCGCCGGCTACAACGTAACAATAATAATTTCCAGAACGTGCTGTTACGTTGTCATTCATTTCACTGTCTTTCTTTCATTCATATGTTACGTAGGCACGTACCTGTTATCTTCGGCAATCTCATTCTCTAACCACCATAACACTGTCCACCACCCCTTTCGTTATTCCGGCACATTGTTGACATCCGTGAGTAACAACAACATACTAAACTGGAAGGTGGTCTACGCATGCATAGAATTTGCGGAAAAACAAAGATCAAGATCTAAATGAATATCTCTTTAGTTAATTTAAAGCACAACAATTTGTTTAGTTTGAATGTCTGTGTTTTGAGGTGTGACTGGCATACTACAGTCTTCAGTAGTATAAGCCTGGAGGAGATTCTTAATGCAATGCCTATGTTTTAGCTGTCTCTCTACTGCCATCTAGTGCTTCTTCTTCTAATTCATTCGTGGACAAACAAAGATCAAGATCCAAATGAAGATTATATATATCTTGAAGATTAGCAGACATAGGTGGAACAAACACTCTTTCTTTAATGTACCCCCATAGATAAAAAGGTAAGGTCTGGAGACCTGGGAGGC
This sequence comes from Polypterus senegalus, assembly GCF_016835505.1. NCBI lineage: Eukaryota > Metazoa > Chordata > Cladistia > Polypteriformes > Polypteridae > Polypterus > Polypterus senegalus. Next base: position 139,114,498 of record NC_053166.1, read on the forward strand.
CATAGACAATGAGCAAGATCTTGTTGTCCACCTCTTCCAATTCATCATCCTGGAATGGTGTCGTTCAGGTAACGCCAGACCTCCAAGTGGAAATGAAGCGGGGCACCATCTTGCATGAAAATGAAGTAAATCGAATCTTCCTGAAGTTGAATTATTAAACTTTGAACATTCCTCTATCCAGTGATCCAGGAATGTGTTTCTGTCTTATACAGTTTGTTTAAAATACATTTTTGAAATCTGCTCTTTCATTTTGAATAGCTTTATGGGTTTAGTAAAGGCTGCAATCCCTAATGAACCTTTTCCCAGGGATAATGCACAAGCTGGGATCCTTACTGGAGTTCCCAGCAAAGGCTCACTTTACTTCAGCCGGGTGCCAGAACATCCTGCTGGCTTCTGAGGGGAGCAGACCCCTGGAATAAGTCAGTGACCACAAAACTACAAAGTGCCAATATTACAACAAATGCTATCAAAAGAGCTAAAGGATTAATATAAACCTTTAAGTGTTTAAAATGAATTAATTGATTAATTCCATAATTAATTTTATTTATAAATTTAAAAAGTGTTTATTTTCCAGGAAAATACTTACAACACAAGAGTGGTCAAAAGAGTACAAAAAATGTAAATGAATTTGCCGCAGGTAATTCAATTGTAGCTAAAGTCCCAAAACAGGATATGATAAAAGTGGTCAAAAACAGAACATGGAACCTGGAGAAATAAATAATCAATTCCAAAAACCACCTTGAGAACTCACCCAGAGAAGAGAGTGTGAATGAACTGCGTTTAATCAGTGGGTTTTCGTCAGCCTTTATAAGGCCGTTGGCCAGTTCAACACGGAGACAGACAGGTGGTCCCGCCCCTTGGGGAACCACCCACAGATCACAAGTGACCTGATCAAACATAGAAACAGAATTACGTCATAATGCAATATTAAACACAAAACATATACTGTATATATATAGTGGATATGTGAAAAATAATTTAAATCAAACAGAAAAGACATGAAAAGAAGCATAGGCAGAAAACAAAAACGTAAACTGTTCATCATATAACACATTCAGTCCATCACCCTTGTTTGTTTAGCTCATATTGTAGCTAAACTGTCTGATATCTCATCCTGATGCTTCTTTAAAGGTAGTCATGGTTTCCCCTTAAACTCCATGTCTCTGTAGTTTGTTTCAGATTCCCACAACTCTTTGAGTAAAGAAGTGCTCCCTGGCTTCAGTCCTAAATGCATTTCTACCGATGTCCTCGAGTATGTGACTCACTGTTAAGCTAACCGAATTCTGCTGGATCTACTGTATCAATGCCTTTGAGAACTTTGAAGACCTGGGTTTGGTCCCCATGTAGTCTCCTCTGCTCGAGACTAAACTGGTCTGATTCGCTCTGCTTGTCACAGTAGGATGTCCTACTAGGATGCAATTGGTTGATCTTCTCTGCTCTTCAAGTGCTGCTATGTCTTTCTTGTAGTGTGGCGACCAGAACTGCACACAATACTCCAGATGGGGTCTCACCAGTGCATTATATAGTCCAAGCATAATGTCCCTCAATTTATATTCAACAGTTTTTATGTTATAAATGATTATAATTATACCTACTTCTGAGATCATAAAATAAAATTTAGGTCACCAAAATGAGTGCAACTTCCTGGTGCAATCTTCTAGGGAATTGTTCTCATCTGTATAATTATTTCTTACATGAGATATTTTTTACTTCTGCTAGGCACAAATCAAGCTAAAAACAACTAGTTGACTTTCACATGAGATTATCATTTTTTTTCTGTTGAAAATGTTCTTTAACACTGTCAGCTGCACCAGGTCCTTTAGAAGAAACAGGTGAAGCAGGCGTTTCTCAAGATGTGCAGAGCAGCTTGTAAACTGAACATCTGCAGTGTGGTTAAGAGTCCAAGCGTGAAAAACTGTCACCTGCATAACACTTTTATGTCATGTGAAAGCTCTTATTTGAGTCATTTGTTTTAAATGCTTGCCTACAAGTCTGTTTTGACAAAGAAAAGCAAACACAATATGAAGAGAATATGAATAAAAAAGCTTACAAGTCACATTGATCTACATGCCAAGGCCAGGTGTAAAGCTGTATTAGTCAAGCACGTTCAATTTCATTTTACACGCAACTGAATTCTTCTGGCACTTCAGTGGAATCAAGGCTCGCCTGAGGCAACTGCCATTCTTACAGCATCTTTGTCCGGCAGATTCAGCCTCAGCTCCTTGGAGCCTCTCCAACACAAAGAGATGGCCAAGCTGCTGCTGAAGAATTTACTTTCCACATATACTGTATGAAAAATAAAGGGACTGAGTAAACCAAACAGAAAAATATGGCATTTTGTGTTAAAATGCAAATAACAATTCTTATCGCATTTACACAAAGCCCTGTGTCTGACCAGAACTGCCAATTAGACCCAAAAATATCCTGCTTGTGGCGTGATTTAATGATGACAGGTTTCTTTTCCAATAACCAAAATGGAATAAAATAGAAAAGGCCCATTTTCAACATAGATTTGACACATTTTACAGTGGCGACATACTCCTTTTAGACTCCGGTTGAACTGATTTGTATGATCGGATTATCAGGTTATATTAAAATATGGGGGACTATATCTATCTATCTATCTATCTATCTATCTATCTATCTATCTATCTATCTATCTATCTATCTATCTATCTATCTATTATAAAGTGTCTTTTCTATCTATCTATCTATCTATCTATCTATCTATCTATCTATCTATCTATCTATCTATCTATCTATCTATCTATCTATTGTGATGGACGGCCGGCAGCTCATCTTGGTTGAGACATCCAGGCCGCTAGAATGGCGTATTCCCTACAGCATGGAGGTGCCCCGGATTCCCGCAGGGCACAAAGGGAGATGGAGTTTGGCTTCACAGCCCTGCTGGGTGCCATGGATGCCATCGTGGGATGCTGAAGGGAGACGCAGGGATTTTATTTTCCCTGTAGCTCGGAAGTACTACCAAGTCATGGGGATGGAAGAACAGAAGTACTTACAGGCTGAAGAAAAAATGTAAGTCTTCATCTTGGTATTTCTTGGTGCTTTTACCTGGAGTCTTGAACGTTGGTCTGCAGGGTTTGAGGAGCGACGGCGCCCTCTAGTGTCACGGTGGCGTAGTCGACAGGATTTTCTAGCTGTCTGTTTGGCAGAAAACCTGAGAAAATTTTCTGTGCACACAACCCATAAGACAGTGTCACGGCACACAGGAACCCGTCAAACCCATTCGCCAGTCCGTCATGGGGAAGAAGAAAGTGAAGCAGACTGGCAATGCAGGGGAAGTCAAACGCTCGATATTGCCTGTGTTCAGGATGAGATACGGAGTGGCTACGCGTATCAGAAGAAAGTTCCGAATGATGGCATTCAAGAGGAGGTATGTGCCGGGGAAGGGATTGAGAACATTTTCCGAAGGGGAAAGGGGAGGCGAGAGAAGCATCACTCACCCTGCATAAAGGTAAGGAGGTCTGAGACATGACTGTTCGATCCATTGATAAATTAAAACAGACGGATCACAGTAGGCCATTAGCTGCGTTCCGGAACTCCAATTCCCAGCCACCTTTGCGAGACCCAAAAGAGCATGCGGCAGAAACGGGCGTGCTCATTGGCTCGCGGCCAGGAGGTAGGGCTGATGATGACTCGAGTTCACCTCCGGCCGATTCAAATAATAATATTGATGTGTGGGAACTGGAAAATCTGATCCAGCCCTACCCTAGTTTTTTACAGGTTGCATCTTCAATTAAGAAGTTAGTGGACGAACTGGGAGCAGCGGCCAATGCGTCTTTGAAATGGGTGGAAGATTACTTTAGGCGATTTGGTTGGGAGCTTCCTGAAATAGTTAATTCGGCGGTATAGGTAAGTGTTACCAGTACATACAAGAAAGAGGGACGCAGAGTGAAATGGGCCTGCGATTAATTAGTAGTGGGTGCCAAGTAACCTCGAGCACTACAAAAAGAGACCGGAATGATGACCGAGTGTCTGGTGGAAGGATCAAACAAGGCGGAGCAGTGGGATAGTGTTGCCTCCCGGAGCATTGCGATCCTTAACAAATCGGCACTGGTCATTAATAAATCAAAAGGGGTGCAAACAGCAAAGAGTCTCTTACACATAGAGAGACCCAGACTGTGAGAAAGCCCCAGATTATAAAGGAGATCCCGAAAGAGAAATGGGGGTCTCCTGATAATATAGAGCGTGGAGTGGTAAGTTCATGTGCGGCTGACGACCCATCTTCCGCTGATAAGGAGTGGAGCAAGCGTTTCCAAACTGTTTAAGTCTCGCAGGGGGAGACTATCAGGGGGTAGGAGGCTGTGTTACGAATACCACCGGCCGGGCCATATGTGGAGAAATTGTCCACGGAGAACTGGGGAGGAAGTGAAATGTGTGTAATGTCTCCCCATGGTTCTCCTGTGATTGTTTTGCAGGATGGGACCACGGACCGGCCACAACAAATGACACCTCCTGGAGGAAGACAACCCTCATGGGGCTGGACGCTCCCCCCACTGTGCTCAGCGAAGGGTGGGGAATGATGATGGATGGCTGGCAGGTCATCTCAGTCGACACATCCAGGCCGCTATGGAAGTGCCCCGGATTCCTGCAGGGCACAATGGGAGGTGGAGTTCGGCTTATTGTATTGATATTGATTATTGGACTTATTGTGTATTGTGAAGTGTTTTTCATAACTTCCATAGCCCTGATAGGCATGTGAGGATGCAGATGAAATTTAATGTCTGTCTCTTGTATTGAGAGCTTTGTCTACGGTGGATCCAAGGGGAAACGAGTGCAGCGAGGGATAAATAATGTGGCACTGGCACTAAAAGGAGGACAATGGTTTAGAGAGAGAAGAAAACTGTTATAGTGATAGAGCAAAAACATGAACACAAGTAAAGTAGCAGTGGAGAAGCAGATAGGTCAAAGTTGGACCTGTTTTATTGTTCTGGAGACCCTGAGAACAGACAGCAGTAGGATGCCATTTATTTCGTGATATGGAAGATAAATGTCACTTGTGGACCTCATCCAGAAAAGTGTCTCCTGTGTGGTTTAATCAGTGAGTTCGCCTCATGTAGTTTGAGCTGAAATTTGATGCCTCTTCTGTGAATGGTCATCTTACAGGGGACATGGGATGATTTGCTTTTAATATGTAACTGGTTATCTGCACTTCACATCAAAGAAAGTCAGTTGGCAGTGCAGAATTGTGTCATCCCTCCATCATTACCAGAACCCAAGGATCTGTAGTACCACCTGTGCTATTTGAAACTTTATTAAAATTCCAAGAATGCACAAGCAGTTTATTTTGTTCTTTACATTCAGCCTGTCACTCTTTCATTTGAATGGTGCTTAACTGAGCTTTCATCATCATAAAAGTTAGCTATAAATAAAAGCAGGGTGAAACATCTGTGTGGCTCCCATTGCAACTGATGCAATGTGTTGAAATAAAGATGAGTCAGGTGGCACTATGGTTAAACATTTTTTACATATTTTAGTGTATTTGGCATATTTTATTTATTACTGCACATAACTCGAAACAAGACAGTGGCAAAGGTCAAGCACAGACTCTTATTAACCATGACCTTGCCAGAATATTCTAGTTACAGGCAGACAGAGGAAAAAAAAAACTAAACCTTATCCTTCAGTTAGTGACCAGCCTTGCCATGTGTAAGGTGTAGAAGGCATATGGTTTTAAACCGTGCCTGTGTACGTGCCTACAGGTCTACGGGCCTTTTGAGTGTTGTGAAGAAAGACAAACACAGCATGAAGGTTTGAGGTTTTTAGCCCTGTATACTGTAACAAATATATCAGGTCAATTTTTTTCTTTTTTACAAACTCAAAAAAGACATAGGATGGGAGGATGGACAATTTATGTGGATGGACCAGAACTTAACGGTGGAATGCTGGGAAAATCGTGGTGCTGGATGGGTGGTTGACGTCATCACACGGGAACCAGAGGGAAAAAAGGAACCCAGAAGTGTTGCAGCTTTTTGGATCGTCCAGGAGGTATTACAGCGGATGCTGAGAAAATAAGAAGAGAAAGGTCATTATGCTGCCGTTGCCCCTTGTTTGACTTGTCGCAGTGCGTGTCGGGTCTTTAAACTGCTTCCCATGCGCTCGTGCGTGACAGTGTGTAAAGTAACTCGTAAAACAGCACATTTAAGTGTTGAGCCGTACGGTTAAAGCGTACAGAAAAAGAAACTAAGAATCTTTAAGTATGTAAGAAGTTAAGAATCTTTAAGTAAAGAAGAAGAAGTAAAGCACCTTTAAGTACAGAAATAGCTAAAGTTTCTCAAGAAAAGCTAAGTTTAGAGAAGATACATTTTTCCTTTTTTTTGCCTTTTATTCTACGTGTGTAACTACTTTTTTCTTTATTCTTGTGTGGATTATTTGCTTTTAACTTTCCCTAAATATTTTTAAAATGAACTTTCGGACTGAGAGATTTCTTTCGGCACGCGTTTTACCCATGCTTGATCTCGCCTTATATTTTGGCGGCTACATATATATACACACAGTATATATATATACAGTATATATATTGTCACGCTTGGGTCACAGATTAGCACAGAGACACAGGAGGTTGTAGAAACAAGAAGGATTTTTATCCAAACACTGCAAACACATGAGCTTAAACGTGCTTCATGACAAGTCAGAGATGACAGTTCCGCTAGGAGCAGAGAGAGAGAGATAAAAGCAAACAATCAATTCCAAATCTGACAGGCGCTGCGCACGGCTTTTAAGTCGGCGGAGTACCGCGCGAGGCTTGTATTACGCGGTATAGTGCAAGGATAAGGAGCAATGTGAGGGTAGTCAGTGTTTCAGGCTTTGTGGTTTTCCCAGGGGCGTTTGTCTCTATTTGGGGTGCGATCAGCCCTCCAGCTCACAATATATATATATATATATATATATATATATATTTTTTTTTTCATGGCTCTTTGAGGTGACTCGTTATCCTTAAAAGGACTGCTTGCTTTTGCCGCACTAGTTGGAATGGCACATGCAACTGAGCAGAGTTGCCATTTTTTTTTGTAGGTGCTCCTGCTACTGATGATGTAATGCCAGCTCAGTCTTTCCATGGCTAATGTCATTTGTTCAGTGCCATTGCATATACCTCCTTTTAAATTTGCTGTCCTCGGCGGCCACTTCCAACTCCATGCATAGGCACACAAAGTCGTCGAAATGGCGGGGTGGTCTTCTCTCCCACTTCAGTCGTGTAGCTGTTGAGAAGGGCACATCTGCATGGTTTGGGACCACTGAGTTGTCAGATGGCACAGCAGGAATGTTGCGCTGCACTGGCAGGTGGTACAACCAGGATGTTAAGTGCTGTGCAGTTGTTCAGTGCCACAGAGGTGTTCAATGCTGGTCAGCTGAAGGCAAACAGATGAGCGTCATTGTGTGGAGATGCAGATGTGATGGACTCTTTGCTGTTTTCTTTTACTGAACTGGTGCTTCAAACCATATTCCAGATCTGGATCTTAGCTTTGAGACTCTCTCTTTACCACCACCGCTTCACAGCTCCTCTATGCTCTCCCTTGTCCTTTACTTGCATATTTTTGCCAATGGCCCAGCTTCTCACAGCTCACTTGGGGTCAGTGGCAACCTGTTCTGCCACACTGTTCCCCAGCTTCATGAGCTTGAAGCTCTACCGGTATCTGCTCACCTGTCTAATGGACCTTAGCAGATGGAGAAGCGCTGGTGGAGCAGCAGAGGTGTCAGACTCTCAGTTGTCTCCATCCCTGTATTGCTGCTAAAACCGGCATTCCAGATTACGGATCTGAGCCTTAAGATACTCCAGCACCTCCTCTGAAAAGCTAAGCAGGTTTGTTTTAGGTCTACAAGGCACTCGGCTTCTTCACATCCCACTTCTGACACCACTGTAGTGTCAGTGCTGAACACCAAAATAGATGGATTCTCTGCTCTTTACATGGTGGCTGTCCTTAAAAGGACTGCTTGCCTGTTGCCACAATAGTTGGAAAAGTGCGTGCCACTTTGCCGAGTTGCTGTTTTTATAGGCACTCCTGGTGTTAATGATGTAATGCCAGCTCATTCATTTGGAAACTATTCTCTGGCTGATGTAATTTGTTCAGCTCTGTGGCATTATAACAGATTTTGTGTTTCATCTTCAGCTCTTTCTTATTTTGAGGTTTGTGTCTGCATGTTGATATTTGTAAGGGGGTTTATATAGCATCTGATATCCTAAGTACAAGATTGAATACTTTAAAATGGGCATGTAAATTTATCTGTTAATATGCAAATACAGAAAAAAATTACACACATGTATGCATTAACATTGAAAGCATAAATCACACTGATGTACTCCTTATTGATTAGTTTTGCTGCCCATTACATGGATGTCATTCTGTTGTGACGGCATTGCCAAGGTACTGTACATCATAAGTGCAGAGGTCACATATTTGTTAATGTATGAGGTGAGACACAAAATTAACTGGACTGGGCTTGGGGCTTTCCTGGGAAACCATCTGGAGGTTAGCCGGACATGAATCATTGAACTACATCCCCTCCTTCACGCCCTCTCAAACCACCAACCAGCTCGGTATATCCTGTGAAGAGCCCAGTCAGTATTTGCACAACAATCGCTACACGAGTTGCCTCGATAATGTCAGATTGAAAAAATCAAACTGCAAATCAACATCAAGTTTCTTGTGAATTTTTTCTTTTTCCGTAATGCAGTTTTTGACTGACAAAAACATTCCTGTCCTCGATCATCCTCCCTATTTGCCCGAGTTACCTCCCTGTGATTATTACTTATTCCCGAAAATCAAAGTGACCTAAAGGGAACACATTTTTCTTCAATGGATGAAGTGCAGACAAAAACGGCAAGCCTGTTGAGGAGCCTCAAGCAAGAAGACTTCCAGCACAAGATACATATGGAGCGGTGTAGAGATTGGCATGGGGAGTATATAGAAGGTGACAATGTGTAGAATGCTGTAATTCATCAATAAATATGTATTTTTTTTACCTATCTGGTTATTTTTGTGTCTCACCTCGTAGTTACACACATGCACATGGGAGGCAGCTAAAGGGCTCAGAAGAAGGTCATTCCCAGTCCGACCAGGGGGTGGCAGAGTGCACTAATCCTTTCTCTTATCTCCCCGCAGACCCAATGTGGGAATTTCAGCCTGGATCTCAGGATGATGTCAGTTCTGATTCCGCCCCAGAAGATGCCACTTACAGTCCAACAGAAGACCCCACCTCTTAATGACATAATTTCCACATCCCAGGAAGTCGCAGCCCGATGACCTCATTTCTGGTTCCGGTCCTAAGATCTCTCCTCTTCCAATTTTTCAGCTATATATCAGCCATGTTTCCTAACCTGTTCAGTTCTGTTGTGGGCTCTTGTCTGTAAAGACCTTTGCATTAATCTTTTTCTTGCAATAGAGCAGCCAATTCTCAATTATACGGGAGGCTTCCCCAAACCTCTTTATTGTGTCAAGGCTTGATTATTACCACAGTATATTTTTAAAGCTCACATGACTTGCTCAGGGTCAGCCAGTAGGTCAGAGTGGATTGTAGAGGTTACAGTCCAACGCCCAGCCACCACACCACACTGCTTATAACAGTTGATTTTCTGGATGGATAATAAACCATTTAAGTGCTCTTGAACTGACACAGCAGGCACAAACTCTATTTCTTTTCATTTGATCCTGCCGTTTCAGCCCCTCGGGTTAAAAGGTCATGTGTTTTTCTGATCTTTGCTGGAATGACACAGTGGGGCTTTGACAATGGCACAAGCCTTTAGCGTGTAATAAGTGATGCTCTATGCTATAAAAATCACTGAGCCGCCAGAAGGTGCGTTTTGTCTATTTTTCTTTCTTGGCCGTATTCTTCATTCCCGAATTGATTTTCTTCTCTGTGTTTGCTTGCTAATGAACTACATTGTATTGACGCTATTTTTCTCTGCACTAGCCATACATTTCATTTTAACTACTCCCAGCCTTCAATTCCTTCTTCTTGTACTTTTCAGAATTCATAAATATAATTTAATTGCATTCCTCCGCTTGTAGTATTTATCCACACGCAAATAAATCTCCTGAAAATGGAAACGCTTTAATTGATTTGCAATGCAATCTGTTCATTATAACAGTGAAAGACGTAAACAGTGAAACTGCTCTCTTTTATTGGGCCACTGGGGAACACTAAAAACGGTACAGGTGTTTTCGTGAGAGCTTTTTTTGTAATGATGTGAATTCTTAGCGGCTTTACTCAAACATTCTAAAAAAGAAAAAATAAGACTTTCTTCTGAGCTTAAATATACAATAAGCAGTCACTTTATGAGGCCCATAAAGTGCAGGACCCTTTTTACCCCGGGAAGTCCTCCTGCCGATGATTCAACAGACGCTGGGTGCCATCTTTAGGCATTTTGGTCCTGGATGACACCCTGCAGGTGTTTCAAATCACAACTTCCCATTCCACCTCATCTTAAAGGTCTTTTCTTGGATTGAGATCTGGGGACTGTGTACGCCATTTGGGTTAAACTGAAGTCACCATCATATACAGTAAGGTGGACCATGCCTGAGATGAGGATGGCTTTGGATTCTGTTGGAAATGTCCACTTTAGAAAAGGGGAGCCTGTGGCATTAAAAGGGTGAATGTCACTGGCACAGGTATAATGTGGCACTCAAATGACACTCAATTAGTTTTAAGAAGACTAACATGGGCCAAGTAAACATTACACTGGCAGCACCAGCCTGTGCTGTTGGCACCAGGGTCCATGATCTTTACATCACGTTCAAGACGTAACCATCTGCATGCTGCCACAACACCAGAAGACCAGGAGATACAGGGACTAGAAGAAGTATTCACCCCTTGGAGGTTTTCACATTCTGTTGTTAAACAACACTGAATCTCAGTGGATTTCTTTTGACTTTTTTGAGGTTGATCAACAGAAAACGACTCTTTAATGTCAAAGTGAAAACAGAGAGGTGTAAAGGAATAACAAATGTAAAACGCAAAATAAATGCTCATGTAGGTATGTTCCACCATAGCCATGACAGTCTTAACTCTGCGTGCACAGGCGTTCCTCTCTCTTTCTGGATGCTGCCATTTCTCTCCATTATTTTTGAGAAAACCTCACTGTCAGGTGTGGGGCGCCCCCCAGACTCCCAGACTCCCGGCACTCAGTCAAGAGCTTTAATTAAGTGGTGTTTATTTGACAAAAATACCTTATACAGGTCACAATCCTCCCAAAACACAGACTTCTCCCCACAAGAAACCCTCCATCTCTCCTCCAAGCAAGCTCTGTCCACATCCTCCCGACTCAACTCACCTGGATGAGGCCGGGTGGCTTCTTTTATGCCAGACCCAGAAGTACTTCTGGTGTCAAATCACTACAGCCTGGAAGCACTTCCAAGTCAGATGTATGCCTTTTTTACAGCCCCCTCTGGTGGAACCTATGAACCCACACACCCTGAGGGGGCTGATCACCAAGACTACACTTCCCAAGCTGCCCTGCAAAAGTATTAATGAGAGCTCAACCCGAGGGAAGGTGCCATCTAGCACAGTGGGGGATAAAATAGACCCCAGAAACAGTCCTTCCCTGTTCCTTCATTTTTTCCTGGCCAGGAAAGATACTGCAGCTGCCTATCCATCCATCTTACATGGAGATCACAGCCTTTTTCAAGTCCACCCACATATTCTCCATTGGATTGAGATCTACACTCTGACTCGGTCAATCCAGGACATTAACTTGGTTATTAAGAAACTTTTCCTTTGAAGCTTTGGTTTTCTGATTGGAGTCTTTGTCTTGCATTTCTCACAAAAATATGTTGCATTCATTTCACCTTCACAAGCCTTACAGGGCAAATGCAAATCTAAAATAGTACATGGAAATATGTAGAAAACAGGGAGGGTACATCCATGAAGATGCAGGGACAACATACAAACCCCACACAGGCAGTAACACTCATTGTGTCATTATGAAACCCAATAGAAAACAAATATAAAAAATATAAACCACTGGAAAACCCATAAAAAGATGGAGAGAACATACAAACTCCACACAGCCATATATATGAGCTGCACTTACTCTCAGTGGACGACTGAACGGGACAACCGACATGACCAAGACAAGAGTCTTGGTGGACCGTGTGGCACTTACCAGATTGTGACTTTGCTATTTTCCCAAGATTAACATATATCATTAACCTTTATTATTACTATTTTATTATTATCTTTATTATTATATACAGTGGTGTGAAAAACTATTTGCCCCCTTCCTGATTTCTTATTCTTTTGCATGTTTGTCACACAAAATGTTTCTGATCATCAAACACATTTAACCATTAGTCAAATATAACACAAGTAAACACAAATTGCAGTTTTTAAATGATGGTTTTATTATTTAGGGAGAAAAAATCCAAACCTACATGGCCCTGTGTGAAAAGTAATTGCCCCTTGTTAAAAAGAACCTAACTGTGGTGTATCACACCTGAGTTCAATTTCCGTAGCCACCCCAGGCCTGATTACTGCCACACCTGTTTCAATCAAGAAATCACTTAAATAGGAGCTGCCTGACACAGAGAAGTAGACCAAAAGCACCTCAAAAGCTAGACATCATGCCAAGATCCAAAGAAATTCAGGAACAAATGAGAACAGAAGTAATTGAGATCTATCAGTCTGGTAAAGGTTATAAAGCCATTTCTAAAGCTTTGGGACTCCAGCGAACCACAGTGAGAGCCATTATCCACAAATGGCAAAAACATGGAACAGTGGTGAACCTTCCCAGGAGTGGCCAGCCGACCAAAATTACCCCAAGAGCGCAGAGATGACTCATCCGAGAGGTCACAAAAGACCCCAGGACAACGTCTAGAGAACTGCAGGCCTCACTTGCCTCAATTAAGGTCAGTGTTCACGACTCCACCATAAGAGACTGGGCAAAAACGGCCTGCATGGCAGATTTCCAAGACGCAAACCACTGTTAAGCAAAAGAACATTAGGGCTCGTCTCAATTTTGCTAAGAAACATCTCAATGATTGCCAAGACTTTTGGGAAAATACCTTGTGGACTGATGAGACAAAAGTTGAACTTTTGGAAGGCAAATGTCCCGTTACATCTGGCGTAAAAGGAACACAGCATTTCAGAAAAAGAACATCATACCAACAGTAAAATATGGTGGTGGTAGTGTGATGGTCTGGGGTTGTTTTGCTGCTTCAGGACCTGGAAGGCTTGCTGTGATAGATGGAACCATGAATTCTACTGTCTACCAAAAAATCCTGAAGGAGAATGTCCGGCCATCTGTCCGTCAACTCAAGCTGAAGCGATCTTGGGTGCTGCAACAGGACAATGACCCAAAACACACCAGCAAATCCACCTCTGAATGGCTGAAGAAAAACAAAATGAAGACTTTGGAGTGGCCTAGTCAAAGTCCTGACCTGAATCCAATTGAGATGCTATGGCATGACCTTAAAAAGGCGGTTCATGCTAGAAAACCTTCAAATAAAGCTGAATTACAACAATTCTGCAAAGATGAGTGGGCCAAAATTCCTCCAGAGCGCTGTAAAAGACTCATTGCAAGTTATCGCAAATGCTTGATTGCAGTTATTGCTGCTAAGGGTGGCCCAACCAGTTATTAGGTTCAGGGGGCAATTACTTTTTCACACAGGGCCATGTAGGTTTGGATTTTTTTTTCTCCCTAAATAATAAAAACCATCATTTAAAAACTGCATTTTGTGTTTACTTGTGTTATATTTGACTAATGGTTAAATGTGTTTGATGATCAGAAACATTTTGTGTGACAAACATGCAAAAGAATAAGAAATCAGGAAGGGGGCAAATAGTTTTTCACACCACTGTACATATATCTTGTATATAAACATCTACGCATAGAAGTGTTTGTGTCTGTCCGGCCTAGAAGCGAGAGGTGGAGTCAGAGTAAGGGCTCCGTCTCCGAGAAAATACAAGTGAGGCGAGCAAGTTGGCAAAACGGTGTCCCTTTTACTTTTCTTCCCGCCACTAATACACAAGTGAGGCGAGCACGTCGGCAAAGCAAAACCTCCAAAGAACGACAAAGTTGCTTAGCCACTAATGCACAAGTGATGCAAGCACGTCCGCAAAATGAAAACTCCTAGGAGAGAGATGCCAAGAATAGTTCATTTCAATTACCTGACATCTCTACTTTTCAATTTTTTTTCTGGAGATTTCAATATAATAATATGGTATCTTGGCTGCAAAGTCGTTTTTATCAAATACACAGCACTAATGTGCATCCAACTGAGTCCAGAACGAGACTGAGGGAAAAGGGAAAAGGGCAGGCTTTTAAAGGGGAAGACAGGAAGTGAGGTCATAAGGATCGGGCACGTGTTGTTCATTCATTGGATCGAGCCCAGACGTGACGTCAGAGGGGCCGGAGCTGGTAAGGTCTACTTCCATTGGCTCGGTCCCAGAAGTGACGTCAAGAGAGCCAGGTGGAATCTCCTGGGAATGGTCTTCAGGAAAGGGAGAAAAAGAGTCAGTGCACTCTGCCACATCCCAGCATGCCTCAGAACTGCCTTCACTCGAGCCCTTTAGCTTCCTCCCATGCGCACGTGTCTGACAATATTTATATATATATATATATATATATATATATATATATATATATATATATATATATATATATATATAATCCAATGTCTGTCTTTCTGTCTGTCTGTCTGTTTTTCACAAGAGAACTACTTAAAGGATTTCGATCAGGTTTTTTTTCTATAATTTGCTTGAACATTTTGGTCGATTATGCAATTTCTCTCATTGCACTATTGCACTATCATAGTTCGCTTGCGGTACCGATTTATTTGCACAAATTCTAGAGAGAGGCTGTGGGCTGAGGAAAGGGGGGCAGGGACCTCCTCACTCACATGCCAGCCTCCATTCGAGTCGCTCTACCTCTTGCCACATGTTGGAGCATACCTTGCCTCTGCTTAGCTAGTGACACCTGTTTGTTCAGCAGACATTATCATCTACAGATTGTTAAAGAGTAACGTTTGGCGTTATTGAGAGAGAGATCACAGGTAAGTGTGTTGTAGAGGGTAGTTGCTGATTGCCAGAGATATCACAGCCACATGCTTTTCTCCCCACACGGTGGGACTCTCTTGTCAGAGCTGAACACGATCAAATACAGTGTGAACATACCTACCTTCCGCTTCGCCAGAATTATATTTTTTTTAATTGAATTTTAAAGTTTGTCCTATTTCAATATTGTTTGGGCGGACTGGTATCTGCTCCTTTGGGCAAGGAGGAACAGGATGAGCACTGCCAGAGCCCTACAAAATGACCTCCAGCAGGTCACTGGTGTGAATGTCTCTGACCAAACAATCAGAAACAGACTTCATGAGGGTGGCCTGAGGGCCCAACATCCTCTAGTGGGCCCTGTGCTCACCGCCCAGCACTGTGGAACTCGATTGGCAATTTACATAGAATGCCAGAATTGGTAGGTCCACCACTGTGCTTTTAACAGATGAGAGCAGGTTCACCCTGGGCACATTTGACAGATGTGAAAGGGTCTGGAGAACGTTATGCTACCTGTAACATCATTCAGCATGACCGGTTTGGTGGTGGGTCAGTGATGGGTTGGGGAGGCACATCCTTGGAGGGACACACAGACCTCTACAGGCTAGACAAAGGCACCTTGACTGCCATTAGGTATCAGGATGAAATCCTTGGACCAACTGTCAGACCCTATGCTGGTACAGTGGCTCCTGATGCACGACAATTCCTGGCCTCATGTGGTGAGAGTATGCAGGCAGTTCCTGGAGAATGAAGGAATTGATACCATTGACTGGCCACCACACTTTCCTGACCTAAATCCAATAGAACACCTCTGGGACATTATGTTTTGGTCCATCCAATGCCACCAGGTTGCACCTCAGACTGTCCAGGATCTCAGTGATGCCCTGGTCCAGATCTGGGAGGAGATCCCCCACAACACCATCTGTCATCTCATTAGAAGCATGCACCGATGTTTTCAGGCATGTATACAAGAACACAGGGGCCATACAAAGTGCTGCGTACAATTTTGAGTTGCTGCAATTAAATTTTGGCAAAATGGGCTAGCCTGCCACATAATTTTTTCACTCTGATTTTTGAGGCGTCTTTGAATTCAGGGCTCTGTAGGTTGATCATTTTCATTTCCATCAAACGATGTGGTATCCTTTCGTTCCTAACACATTACCCAGTCTATATCAGTATAGATATCCAGGAGGATTTCTTTTTCCCATTGAGATCTGATGTGTTTTCAAAGTGTTCCTTTAATTTTTTGAGCAGTTTATATATATATATATATACTGTATATATATATATATATATATATATATATATATATATATATATATATATATATATATATATATATATATATATATATATATATATATATAATATTTTAAACACACACACATTATATTTATCTATACAAAAGGCAAAGTCCTCACTTTCCATATAGGTGGGAAGCTGAAATTTCGCATGGTCATTCCTTGCAGTGTACTTACAAATGTTAGGTATATTTCATGTCCTATTGCAACACCCAAGGGGGAAAATGAGTGTTCCCCCTAAACTGTATATATAGATAGGGGAAACCCCTCCTCACTATTTCTGCGACTTCCAATATACATAGGAAGCCCACATTTCCCATGCTCATCCTTTACACTGTACTGACAAACGTTAAGTATGTCGCACTGTGCCTTGTAATGAACTTTTAAAAATAACGTCTTCTTTTTGGCGGTTCTCACCATTAGGCCATAAGGAACTTTCAGAACTGACCTTTCCTTTTGGCGGTTTCATTCCTTATTTCCGTTAACAGAGGATTTATTTCACGGCAGATACGCACAAGGGTCACTCCCGTTTCCCCTTCCTTTTTCTGCACGGTCGCTGTCCGCGCACCTACCACATGGTTGTCTCCCTGCCTAAAAATGTGCATTTCCCATACACAACATTTACAATTGTAAATTAAACTCTTTACAATCATCAAATTCACTCTCAATACTAAAATAAGCCTAAGACAGTTACATTGAAAATCATGTTATGTTATTTTTAAAATGTTTCCTTTTCTTTTTCATAACTTCTTTAACACACTACTTCTCCGCTGCAAAGCATGGGTGTTTTACTAGTCCTCTTTAATAAAACCGCTGTGTGCATCCAGGTGTCCAGGTGTGTGTGTTTTCTGGTGAAATGTGCATGCGTGGGGCCACACGGCACGTGTTCAGTCTCTTCCTGTGCATTCCCTGTGCAGAGAGAGAGGGACAGACACACACACAAAGGCGCGCACGAGACAGACACACACACAGGCGCGCGTACGACAGACAGACACACACACACATACATAGGCGCGCGAGACACACACACAGGCGTGCGCGAGACAGACACACACACACACAGGCACAAAAGAGACACACACACACACAGGTGTGTCCGACAGACAGACAGACAGGCACACACACAGGTGAGAGAGACACACAGACACAGAGGCCCACGAGAGAGACACACACTCACACACAGGCGACCGTGTGCATTGTTGCAATGTTTCTTTTCTTGGTTGTTTATTAAATTATGGATTTTTAAAATTTACATTATTTTCCCTGTGCTTAAAACTCATTAAAAAAAAGTGTTTTTAGTGAGTGGGTCATAAGGCTATAGCGCAAACTCTTGCAGTGTTAGTTTTCTCTGTTGTTCAAGGTTTTCTTAGTGTTATTCAGTGTTTTTACATTTAGTTTACTATTACACTTTGCATTCATTGGTATTATTAAGTATATTTTTACTTAAAAACTAAAAAAAATATATATTTACATACAGTTCATACGGTCTGGAACGGATTAATTGTATTTATATAAAATCCTATGGGGGAAATTACTTCGGTTCACAACCAAATCGGGTTACAACCAGAGTTTTGGAACGAATTATGTTCGTGAACCGAGGTTCTACGGTGTTATTGTCAGACAAAATTACAGGCATTTTACGGAAATACAAACCAGTATTACTGAGAGAGAAAATTAAAGGCACACAATACAGTGACACATAGTACAGCCACATACAAGGTCCCTTGCCATTTAATATGGACTGTTCATACAAATGTTTATGCACTACTGTTCTAGCACCCGTTATTGTAATGGGCTTAATGTCTAGTATATTATAAAGAGGTGACAAAAAAATGTCAAAGTGTTGAAGGCAGCAACCTGGTGACCCTATTTAACTGAAATAAAGTAAGGAAACATACACATCAGGTTGTGGATAATGTCCTGTGGGGATGTAGGAAGGGTGGAGGGTTGGGTGGTGGATTTAATAAGGTGAAGTTTTAAGGAAGTTAGTCATAAAGTCTTATTTATTTTATATATATACTCTGTATATTGTGGCTTGTACCTCCTCCAGACCGCGAGGGGGTGTCCGTCCTGGTTACGCTGGTGGCCTCGGGTAGAGGGCATGGAAGCCCAGCCCTGTGGGGGCCCGTGGTCACCGCCAGGCGACGCCCCACTGCCTGAACAGCCTTGGAGCTCAGCTTTTCCGCCACACCAGGAAGTACTGGGGGGAAGACGACAGGGGACACCCGGACAAGGGCATGTCTGCGGAGGAGTGCCGGGAAGCAGCTGGAGCCCATCTGGGTTCCCATAAAAGGGGCCGCCTCCCAGCAGTCGTGACGAGAGTCGGGTGGAAGGAAGACGGAGCTAGAGCGAGGATGGGAGGCGGCCAGGAGAAAGACACAAAGACTGGAAGAGTGTGGCCTGGACATTGGGGAATCGGTGCTGGAGGCACTGGGGTGTGTGATTGCACGGTAGAGACTTGTAAATATTGTAAATAAACGGTGTATTGGGTGATGAACAAGATGTCCGTCTGTCTGTGTCCGGGCCAGCGTTCACTATATATATATATATATTCCTATATGTATATTCCTACATACTTATTTATTTATTTATTTCGTACTCCTGGGGACTAATAAAGTTCTTTCTTCCTATCTATCTATCTATCTATCTATCTATCTATCTATCTATCTATCTATCTATCTATCTATCTATCTATCTATCTATCTATCTATCTATCTTAAAAAATATAAATAGCATCCAAAATAAAAAATACAGAATGGACACCACATTAAAGAAATAGTAAATGCTATACAAATAATAAGCCAAACTCACAGAAACAACAAAAAGCACAATAATTAAAATCTCTAGCATAAGGAAAGCAATAATACAACAGAAATTGGGGTTAAGTTAAGGTTTAAACCTTGCCTCCTATACAACGGATTTCCCCAAATGAGCGTCTGTTCCCAAATGAACGTACTAAGTGGGTGATGACCATGGGGGTACGTGGTGTGCTGACGTCCTATATGCACAATATACAGTAGCTTCAGCCTTTTCCCCAAAGCTGCCACCCAAGCCAGGTCCTGTAGAAGCCCCTTTGCTGTATACCAAACAATTTCTGTTGGCAAAATAAAATGAATGAAGAAACGTGTCCTCAGCCTGTGTCCATTCACTGGTTCACTTATTGCCATTTATAACCCAGCATTGAATTCCTTGGGATCAGGCATCCTGAAAGTTTCAGCTTGTAGTCTTGTGCCTAAATGAGAATAAAAGCCCTGGAAAAAAAAAGCAATAATTAGATTTTACCGTAAAGTGTAAATAATTCTCTTAAGGCTGCTGCCCTTGGTATAAACTTGACAGCCCACAAGTTTTAACAATTTATATCAAGTTTAGTAACAGGAGACACGTGGGGGAAAAAAGGCAAGACTTGGACAGCTGATGTTTTAGCGGCTGTAGAGATCACTGAAGCATTACAGGAAAAAGTGTTCAATTAAATGTTATATCTACCAGTAGGCATGGGGAATAGAAACACGGCCCTGGCATTGACAAGGCCCTATTGTGAAACAGTCCTGTAGAACGAGAAAATGGCCTTTAATGAGACACATTGGACAGCAAGAGAAGCTGCTAAAAGTGAAGCATAGTTTTACTTACCAAGCTGTAAAGCACCAGGCAGTTGCTTCTAGAAGAAAACAACACAAAGTAATTAAATGAAATGTAATGAGAGGAATTTCCGTATGTATTACTTGGTGCTGCCAGTCCTCTCAGAATTTAATGCTGACTTAAATGCTCCCTGAGGTTGTTCCACCAATCCTAATTCCCAGTGATTTAAAAAAAAGGCTGCACCAGGTATGATGGAGGTCATTAAGTTTATGGGACTCGCAACAGGATTTGAATTAGATTTGCACTTACAAGAAATAGTTACTCTTCAAGGTAAGTGACTTCCTACTAACTGCAAATAATGGTGTGCATTTGATATTCAAAGACTCCTTTAACCTTCATTCACCCTCCTTGTTATTTGTAATGGAGCTGACAAAAGACAAGCCAATGTTCTCAAAGATCTTTTACGGATTTTACCAGCATGTGTGAAAATGAGCAAACTCTGAGTGCCTCTTCAAAATGGTTCACTACAAAAAAAAACTTTGAGGCCCATGTTAAAGGTTTAATTACATAGAAAAACCATTACAAGTGGGGAAAAAAGGCAAAAGGGGATAAAGGAGCACGTGAAGACTGCACAGAGAGTGGGATGGAGCTGAGTTTTAATACCCATGTGTAGTGGAGTGTAAAATTAGCGATATAATAAATGTTTTTTGTGCCTTTAATTTTCATGTTAAAGAGTCAGGAAGCTGGACAAACCAGATTTCTACCCTCAGTGTTTCACTGATTAGGAGAACACCATCTGGACCAGTTTTATGGCTTAATAGTTTCCTTTCTCACTTCTCTATCACACCCACACTGTGAAGTAGCTGAAATTGGAAGGAGGTTTGTTCATGAGCTGTTTCATTGGTGAGTGGCCCATGAAGGAATAAATAGACTTCCTCTATTGGTCATTAGAACTGTAGCGGAAATAGGATTGGTTAAAACAAGGGAGTTACCAACATAGAGCTGTACCAAAAGAAGTTGGACCAATATGAGACAAGGCTTCCAATCTTTTTCTTTCTCCCCCTTGCCATTGCTCCATGAAGAGAAGACAACTCTGTCTCAGCAGAGCCAGATGGGATGCCTGCGCTGGTACAGATGATGAGCTGACCAGGAATAATTAAATGCAACTATAAGTTATTGAGCCACCTGAAACAACATATCTAGCATTATTAGGCTGTATGGTTTTAGTTTGCAAAGTCACATTCTACTTGCCTGTATGACACTAGTTATAATAAAAAGTTTAGCTCTTTCTCCTGCTTGTTCTTTTGCTCTACCAAATTGCCTGAGGTTACAGATAAAGAAGGGAAGGGGAAGAAGTGCTGAACTGCCTGACAAGCGTGGTAAGTGTAAAGGATCTGAGCATTT
The DNA here is from genome assembly GCF_016835505.1 of Polypterus senegalus. Lineage (NCBI taxonomy): Eukaryota > Metazoa > Chordata > Cladistia > Polypteriformes > Polypteridae > Polypterus > Polypterus senegalus. The sequence continues at coordinate 139,135,785 of NC_053166.1, forward strand.
TGGTAAAGTTTACCTAATAAAAGATATAAAAATAAAGATATATACGTGCCCGTATGAGTCACTTAGGACTCTGTGCGAAAAAACACCATGTTAAAGATTGACTTACGCAGATATAAAAATGCATCCATCTTCAAACCTCATCACTCGATTTACACTTACTGGGAGCCTAATAACATGAACAAGGCAGGACCTTATGCCAATCCATCATCGGGTACATTCATGAACACATTCACACATTAGATCTCTTTATTATAAAAGAAAATCTTGAGACAAGACTATTTCCAAGAGATTTTTTTCAAGTCTTGCTAGACAAGTCTATTGCCAAGAGATTTTTTCAGGTCCCACCCTCCTCTCAACCATTTCCGGTTAATGGCCCACGGTCCTCTCACCTTTCATTTGTGTGAATGCTTTTGTCAGACACAGTTCCTGTTCTCTCAGCTCTTATTAAATTTTACATTTTCCCAATAAAAGGCTTATTATGTTCAAATCTTAATGAAGAAGGGTTATCAACAGAAGAAATGATTACACGGGCAATCCTAGCACTGAGAAACGATGAAGTCAAACAAATTAATGTGAAATTTGTTGATCGTTTACGCGTCAAATTGGTTAAATGCATATCGATAGACTGCCTATCAATAGACAACAGTTGGTGGTGACTGTGCGGAAGATGAAAACATCAGCTTACAATATCCCGTAGAATATCTACAACCGTTAACACTGTCTGGTCTACCACCGGCCAAATTACTGTTGAAAGAAGGATATACCATAATGTTATTGTGTAATTTATGTCTGAGTGATGGGCTATGCAATAGTACAAGATTATTTGTTTTCAAAATTGTTCAAACAATTCTGACATGTAAAATTTTAACAGGCGACAAGAAAGGTAATGTACAGTAGTACATCTTCCACGAATAACATTAGACACCAAAGGAGATGTGATATGCCATTCGTATTAAAACGTTTCACATTAGAATAGCTTTTGCTGTGACAATAAACAAATCACAGGGACAAACATTCAAAAAAGTTGGTTTATTTATTAGAGAGTAAGAAACGATATTCACTCACGGGCAGTTATACATTGCGTTGTCATGATGTAACTCCAAACAGGAAATCAAAATTCAAAGCGATATTGACGAAATTCCAAATATTGTTTTTACTAAAGTTTTACATTAAAAGTGTAAGTCTAAAAAGTATCCATCCATTTTCTAACCCGCTGAATCCGAATACAGGGTCACGGGGGTCTGCTGGAGCCAATCCCAGCCAACACAGGGCACAAGGCAGGAACCAATCCTGGGCAGGGTGCCAACCCACCGCAGGACACACACTAACACACCAAGCACACACTAGGGCCAATTTTAGAATCGCCAATCCACCTAACCTGCATGTCTTTGGATTGTGGGAGGAAACCGGAGCGCCCGGAGGAAACCCACGCAGACACGGGAGAACATGCAAACTCCACGCAGGGAGGACCCGGGAAGCGAACCCGGGTCTCCTAACTGCGAGGCAGCAGCGCTACCACCGCGCCACCGTGCCGCCCGTCTAAAAAGTATTTGAGTGTTAATTTCAAAGCCAAACAGAATGAAAATGTATAACGCTACGAATACCTCTAATGCCACATGAAACGCAATTTTCTTTCAATTTATTACGTTTTACTTTTTTTTACTATGGTTAATTACTCGCTCTGATGTAAAATAGTTAGGTCTATTATGCATATGTAACAATTGCCATGAAAAGAACAATCTGTTTAAATTGTACATCCACTTCCCCATACGTGAGCGGCAGAGCCATGAAGTTGCTAGCGTGTAGCACCCGCCTGGAGATTGTCGAGCGAAGCGAGCAGGTGGCAAACCCCCCTAGTAATTTAAAAATATAGGGTGATTCAAAAACATTCATTTGATTTCAAAATGATTTATTTCACTTGTAAAAAATTTCTGAGCAATGCAGTAAAATGTAAATGTTTTAGGTGAGCATAAAATTTATTATGTAATTTTACAAGTGCTCAGTATGGACAACATCAACGTGATAGTCAAATTCATGCCATACTGGATTGAGCATGCCAGGTGTCACAGTACTCACGACTTATTCAATGTGATTTCAGAGATCATCCAGTGTTATTGAGAGTGGTGGCACATAAACAGAATCTGTAATGTAACCCCACAAAAAGAAGTCACATGGCTTGAGATTTGATGATCTTGGGGACCAGAAGTGGAGTACCAAATTGTGGGCTCCTTTATGGCCAAGTAAGAGATCAGGTAGCTTGTTGTTGAGAAATGCCAGTGACAGTCAGAAACTCTATGACCCCCTCTTTCAATTGGTATGTGGTTTTTGAATCAACCTGTTGTCCTAATGCCTTAAGCCCTACTCAGACAAAATTAGGTTTATAGGAGATGACGGAATTAGTTTGACACCAGGAGGTGGAATAAAGTCAATGCCTGAAATGGGCCAGTGTGCTCTTCCACCTTTCCCCTCTCCCCATAGTTAATGTATGTGTACCAGTCAGTTCAGTCCACATTAGCTACGCTGCTTTATAACCACAATATGTCAGTTGGCACCACCAAGGGCGACTCCATAGGTGAAACCCACCATGCACTCTCCAATATAAATTGTATATATCATCGTTCCTTTGGACATCCAAGAGAATACTCCATCCTCCCTGTTATTCAGCACACATAACAAGGAGTACTGGTGCAGATCTTTTTTTCTACTTCAATCACTGTGTAAATTATTACCCGATGACCGCTGTGATTTTAGTTTCCTTCGAATAGCTCAAATGACAGAATTGAACTGACATGTCAATTCGCACAGGTTTAGTTTAACCTGCAATTATTTTTCTACTGGCTTTTTATAGAAGTTAAAGGGCTCCATAATCTTTCACTGATTGTGCACAAGGGCCATGGGTCTCTACTCTTTACTTGCCGACAGCCGAACCACTGGGGTGTCACTGCAGTTCTCTGATCTGTGTCTGGTTTTCTTTGACAGATCTTCCATTTTACTTTGGGTGGTGAGGTGTCTGAGCCAGCAGGCTCACCGTATCTTGACTGCTTGATAAACCAGCTGTCTTCTTTTCTTTGTCTGGTCTTTGCTTGGTTGGGACTTTTCCCCTGTTTGCTTATTTTTCTAGCCATTGACTATGGCTTGTTCCATTGTTTTTCCATAGCTGTAGTTATTAAATCCATTTCACAAATTCCACAAATCGACTTTCATGATACAGCTGAGTTGTTGAGATCTGCTGGGTGTTGCAGGCTCAGAACATGGTGCTGGAAAGGAGTCAGGCAAATTCATTGTCTTGATAATTTCTAATGTCTAATGCTGAGTTCACGTGCTATCAGACAGCCAGTAAATCTGAGTTTCTGAGTCGGAGCACAAGCATATTGGACAATTTGGAGAAAATAAGGCTTACCTGAATGCTCTAAGTTGGGACATAACAGCAACCTTTTAAATTAGTCAGTTATATAAAATCAAATATGTATCCTGCTCATTCAAAAATGACATTTTTTGGTTGACTTAAATTTGGAGCAAAGTAATATACATTTAATACATTTAGCTCACTTTTTATTTTCACAGAAAAAAAATATTATTTATTTATTGTTTGTAGACCTTGTAACAAATCTTGTGTTTCTCCAAAATGTCCAACAGGAAATTCATTGTAAATGTGGTGAAACATCACAAGTCAGACCCCCGAAAACTGTAATAGAACTTGAACGTTGTTATACACGTGCAATCAGGAAACAGGTTACTTGTTCAAATTTGTTAGCAGGACCAGTTTCCACTGTCACATAACACTTTCTCACTTTCCTCTTCTGCAGACCATCACAAGAAAGTCCTGCCTGATGACCTCACTTCCTGTCCCGGCCCTCCTGATGTCACTTCCTGTCTCCCCAACCTCACTTCCTGTTCTAAACCACATATAAGCACTCTCTTTGTTAGCCCTAGTCAATTCTCTACTGAGCTCCATCTTAAAAGACACAACTGTGTTTTTTTTACACTTCATTTTTAAGTATACAGTGTGGCAGCCCCAAACCCTTTTCAGTGTATTTGCGTTTTCTTGACAAAGCATTACGGCAGGGCCCAGATTTTGACTTCTGGTTACCAATAGATTTTCACGTTATAATTTAAGTTTATTATTCCTAGAAGAAAATTTGGCTTGTCAGCAGGTTTTGCAGAGAAACTACATTAAAAAACACATCAACAGAGGACATGGCAATCAAACAAACTTTGAACAAATAAATTATAATTTAGCAATGAACATAATATGTATGGTATAACATCAGATAAAACATCCATCCATCCTCTTCCGCTTATCCGAGATCGGGCAGCAGCTTAAGCAGAGAGGCCCAGACTTTCCTTTCCCCGGCCACTTCTTCCAGCTCTTCCGGGAGAATCCCAAGGCGTTCCCAGCCCAGACATAGTCCCTCCAGCGTGTCCTGGGTCTTCCCCGGGGCCTCCTCCCGGTTGGACGTGCCCGGAACACCTCACCAGGGAGGCGTCCAGGAGGCATCCTGATCAGATGCCCGAGCCACCTCATCTGACTCCTCTCGATGCAGAGGAGCAGTGGCTCTACTCTGAGCCCCTCCTGGATGACTGAGCTCCTCACCCTATCTTTAAGGGAAAGCCCAAACACCCTGCGGAGGAAACTCATTTCAGCAGCTTGTATTTGCGATCTCGTTCTTTCGGTCACTACCCATAGCTCGTGACCATAGGTGAGAGTAGGAACGTAGATCGACTGGTAAATTGAGAGCTTTGCCTTACGGCTCAGCTCCTTTTTCACCACGACAGACCGATGCAGAGACCGCATCACTGCGGATGCCGCACCGATCCGCCTGTCGATCTCACGCTCCATTCTTCCCTCACTCGTGAACAAGACCCAGAGATACTTGAACTCCTCCACTTGGGGCAGGATCTCTCCCCCAACCCTAAGAGGGCACTCCACCCTTTTCCGGCTGAGGACCATGCTCTCGGATTTGGAGGTGCTGATTTTCATCCCAGCCGCTTCACACTCAGCTGCGAACCGATCCAGAGAGAGCTGAAGATCACGGCCTGATGAAGCAAACAGGACAACATCATCTGCAAAAAGCAGTGACCCAATCCTGAGTCCACCAAACTGGACTCCTTCAACACCCTGGCTGCGCCTAGAAATTCTGTCCATAAAAGTTATGAACAGAATCGGTGACAAAGGGCAGCCCTGACGGAGTCCAACTCTCACTGGAAACGGGCTCGACTTACTGCCGGCAATGCGGACCAGGCTCTGACACCGGTTGTACAGAGACCGAACAGCTCTTATCAGGGGGTCTGGTACCCCATACTCCCGGAGCACCCCCCCGCAGGATGGTGGACCAGAATCTCCTCTAAGCCGTCCAAAAGTCGTTCTCCATGGCTTCTCCAAACTCCTCCCACACCCGAGTTTTTGCCTCAGCAACAACCGAAGCCGCGTTCTGCTTGGCCTGCCGGTACCTATCAGCTGCCTCCAGAGACCCAAAGGACAAAAAAGTCCTATAGGACTCCTTCTTCAGCTTGACGGCATCCCTCACCGCCGGTGTCCACCAACGGGTTCGGGGATTGCCGCCACGACAGGCACTGACCACCTTGCGGCCACAGCTCCGGTCAGCCGCCTCAACAATAGAGGCACGGAACATGGCCCATTCGGACTCAATGTCCCCACCTCCCTCGGGACGTGGTTGAAGTTCTGCCGGAGGTGAGAGTTGAAGCTACTTCTGACAGGGGACATTGCCAGCCGTTCCCAGCAGACCCTCACAACATGTTTGGGCCTACCAGGTCTGACCGGCATCTTCCCCCACCATCGAAGCCAACTCACCACCAGGTGGTGATCAGTTGACAGCTCCGCCCCTCTCTTCACCCGAGTGTCCAAGACATATGGCCGCAAGTCCGACGACATGACCACAAAGTCGATCATCGACCTGAGGCCTAGGGTGTCCTGGTGCCAAGTGCACATATGAACACCCTTATGCTTGAACATGGTGTTCGTTATGGACAATCCGTGATGAGCACAGAAGTCCAATAACAAAACACCACTCGGGTTCAGATCGGGGGGACATTCCTCCCAATCACGCCCTTCCAGGTCTCACTGTCATTGCCCATGTGAGCATTGAAGTCTCCCTGCAAAACGAGGGAATCCCCAGAAGGTATACCCTCTAGCACCCCCTCCAGAGATTCCAAAAAGGGTGGATAATCCAAACTGCTGTTCGGTGCATACGCACACAAACAACAGTCAGGACCCTTTTCCCCCCAGCCGAAGGCGGAGGGAGGCCACCCTCTCGTCCACCGGGGTAAACCCCAATGCACAGGCTCCGAGTCGGGGGGCAATAAGTATGCTCACACCTGCTCGGCGCCTCTCACCGGGGGCAACTCCAGAGTGGTAGAGAGTCCAGCCCCTCTCAAGGAGATTGGTTCCAGAGTCCAAGCTGTGCGTCGAGGTGAGTCTGACTATATCTAGCCGGAACCTCTCGACCTCGCGCACTAGCTCAGGCTCCTTCCCTTCAGAGAGGTGACATTCCACGTCCCAAGAGCCAGTTTCTGTAGCCGAGGATCAGACCGCCAAGGTCCCCGCCTTCGGCCACCACCCAACTCACACTGCACCCGACCTCCTTGGCCCCTCCAATAGGTGATGAGCCCATGGGGAGGAGGACCCACGTTACCTCTTTGGGCTGTGCCCGGCCGAGCCCCATGGGTGCAGGCCCGGCCACCAGGCGCTCGCCATCGAGCCCCACCTCCAGGCCTGGCTCCAGAGGGGGTTCCCGGTGACCCACGTCTGGGCAAGGGAAAACGTCGTCCAAGGTTTTTATTCTTCATCAGAGGTTTGTTGAACCGCTCTTTGTCTCATCCCTCACTTAGGACCAGTTTGCCTTGGGTGGCACTACCAGGAGCATAAAGCCCCGGACAACATAGCTCCTAGGATCATATTACACATAAAAACAAACCAAAATTAAGACTTGGCTGATGATTGATGTAGATGATAACTGTTCATGTCAGGATTTAAGCCTGTTTTTTTGTTTTTAAACTGAAATTGGGATGAACCAGTTAAAAATAATCTTGAATTCCACTTGAGTGACATCTGTCTGTTTGTGCGTGTGTGTCAGGATGTGCGTCTAGGGTTACAATCACTCAGCCATAAACCATACATTCTGAATGAAACTTAGTAGCAGTTATTGCCATTGCAATATGCTAGAACCTTGTTGATTCTGTAGACCCCTGGGACTACAATACCCGGCATGTCCAGTGGGCATCCTTGTGGGGATCCCAGCCTGGACTCGCTGCCTTCTAGCATCCTGGAGGAGGCAAAGCCCTGTGTACGCTGTCTCCCCCTGTCCTTCCATCTCTTCCCTCACAGTGTTTAGTCATTTTTGTAGCTCTTTTTTGATGCTTATCAGCACCAACCCAAAGGATGCTGGTTCAATTTGTTGCTCTATGAGGTTGCTTGATACCATTAAAAAAAATGACTTACTTTAGCTGCAATTGAATAGAGATTGTTTCATTGTGGCAGGCTCGTCTTTTTATAGGCTCTCCTGCCGCTGGCACTGAAGCTGCTCATTTCAAAAGTAGAAAGCCAGTTCATACTGCATTACATGATATATATCATCATGATCATTATCAGTGTCATCACTTGTTCAATGGCCATTTTCTGTTTTTTCCTGGTTGTCCTTCACTCTGCGCCTCTATGTAACTTTTAAAGGTGTGGAGATATTTTAAGGTCGATTGCTCTTCCTAATGCCAACCTCCTTTTATAACACCCAAGAGGGACAGTGACCTTATTCTAATCTCATGTGACAGGGGACTTACCTTGTGATCTTGTGATAGTTAAAATATAGAAACTGCAGCTTTTCGTAGGGAAGAGCATGTATGTTTTCTTTCTTTTCTCTCTCAGTCTTTTGAACTTTATTGTCTAATTACCACTTTTCAGTTTGCTAACAAAAGTTTTGCTCTTTTTTTATGTAAAAGTAGCTTAGCAACATCTTCTACAGCAGCAGCTAGTAGAGGCGGCCTTGACTTTTGCATGTCATCTTGGCGCATTTCCTTGGTTTTTTTAATATAGTTATTATTTCTTGTTTTTTTGGCTCTATTCCTCAACTGTCATCCCTTAGGGAGATGCACCAAAGACCATAAGGAAGCTGCTAACAACATTAATGAAAGAGCAGGCAAAGGACATTTAGTTCGCTGAAAAGAATAAAGTCACCTGCTTGGTTCTTCATAAGTGTAAGGCTCATCGAGTGGAGGGCTATCACCGTGTTTATTCTTAGGCAGATGATGATGAAAGCCTGCATGACGTGTTAGAGTGGCAGAAACAAGGACATTGAGCTGGAAGGAAGTTAGACGCGTGCTGTGCTGTTTGCAGTCCAGTGAGCAAAAGAAAACCTGAGATTGGGAAGTAGGAGGGTTTGCTAATGGACAGGGCAGGAAGAAGTGGAGAAAGGGGTCCAGCAAAATGAACCTTCTTTGTCTGTACTGTTCGCTCAATAGTTCACAAAATGTCGGCATGAAGAAACAAGATGGGCTTCAGCTGATTCAGTCTGGATGACTACTAGAGGACACCTCATAAATGAGGTACATATTCTCCATGATAATCCTGTAATGAAATAGCCAATTGATGATGAAAGAAATGCACAAACGTAATTGAAGGAGGCATTTCGAGAATTTTTTGTAGTGATGAATGATTCTTAAGTAATAAAAGAAGAACAAGTGATTAGTGGATCTCATTGAACTCATTTCATCTTGAACGGAAATATTCACGGACTGCAGTGAAATGCATTGAAATCAATAGGGAAGCAGAAACTAAACCTAGTCTAGGTGGATTATAATGGAGCAATGGTCCTTTAAATGTCCATTAGGGCCAGGGAAGCATCTGCTAATTATGCTGGACCAATTATTGTGGACAAAACTATGACCTCAGCTGTGAGGCAGCAGTGCTAACCACCGCACCGCCGTGTCTCCCTGAAATAGAATTATGTAACGTATAGAGATGCCTTGCTGCTTTCAGGTTACAGAGAAAACACATTTTCACGCACACAGAAACTAGTGATATGTTGGGTCACGGACAAGTCACATATCTTACGGTAATGAAAACACTCATAAGTAATGCAGTCTGCTGACATTTGGCACGTGGTGTCATACAGCCTCAGCCATCTACAGGGGGACAGTTCTCTACAGGATGCCTATTTTAATTACATCTATCTATCTATCATATAGTGCCTTATCTATCTATCTATCTATCTATCTATCTATCTATCTATCTATCTATCTATCTATCTATCTATCTATCTATCTATCTATCTATCTATCTATCTATCTATCCATCTATCTATCATATAGTGCCTTTTCTATCTATCTATCTATCCATCTATTGATTATATTGTGACCTGACATTTGCGCGATAGACATATGCGCGCCGACAAAATAGCGCCAATTAAAACGCGCCGATTAAAACGCGCCGTCAAAATCGCGGGGACAAAATTGCCCCAACAAATTTGCGAAAGTTTCATTAAATATGAATTACTAGTGTAAAGCATATATAATAATGTTTATTTTAGAAGTCAATATTATAAGACAAGGCATGCCATCAGCACGGCACGTAGATAGTCCTTAAGATCACGGCCTGCATATGTAGGAAGAATTGCAGCAAGGGCGTCCCACTCTCTTGGCCTTTCTCGCGATTTTGTCATAGCGATTTTGTCGGCACGCATTTGTTGAAAACCAGTTAGCAGGTTTGTCAGCGCTCATTTGTCCATTGCGGTTTTGTCGGGGCGCATATGTCAGTCTCGCTTCGTCGGTGAACTGATTATATAGTTATCTATACATTGTGGAGCCGACCGGGACACAGACAGGCAGACATGTTGTAAATCACCACCACACGTATTTATTTACAACTATTTACAATAATTAGGTCACTAAGACACAGTCTGAATAGTGCACAAACCCCAACACACACAGTCCTGGCCACAAAATGCCTTTCTTCGAGCCGCCTCCACTCTCTCTTCTGCCTCGTCCTTCATCCACCCCACTCCAGCCCTGAATGAAGGGAGATGGCCCCTTTTATCCATGCCTCGGATGAGCTCCAGGTGTTTCCGACACTCCCCCAGTGCAGGCTGTTCTCCCGGCACCTCTCCAGGTGTCCTTTTAATTCTTCCCCCCAGCACTTCCTGGTGTGGCGGAAGTGCTGAGGTAACAGGTCCAAGGCATTAGGGTGCCTCCTGGCGGTGACCACGGGCCCCTAAAGGGTGGGGCTTCCATGCACTCAACCCGTGGCCCCCAAAGCAACCAGGATGGCGGCCCCCACGTGATCCAGGGTGGGCGCAGACCCACATCCGGTTCCTCACGTCGTTGCCCCTGGCATCCCTGACAGTGCCCCACAGCCATCTATCTATCATATAGTGCCTTTTCTATCTATCTATACTAATAAAAGGCAAAGCCCTCACTGACTGACTGACTCACTGACTCATCACTAATTCTCCAACTTCCCGTGTAGGTAGAAAGCTGAAATTTGGCAGGCTTATTCCTTACAGCTTACTTACAAAAGTTAAGCAGGTTTCATTTCGAAATTCTACACGTAACGGTCATAACGGTCGATAACGGTCAACAACGTCCGCCATTTTGAACTTTCTTATTTATGGCCCCATCTTCACGAAATTTGGTAGGCAGCTTCCCTGCGCTAACCGAAACCGAAGTACGTACTTATTTCAATGGTATGACGCCACTGTCGGCCACCATATTGAACTTTCCAACGTCACCAATTTTCCAACTTCCCATGTAGGTAGAAGGCTGACCCCATCTTCACAAAATTTGGTAGGTGGCTTCCCTGCGCTAACCAAAACCGATGTACGTACTTATTTCGGTGATATGACGCCACTGTTGGCCGCCATATTGAATTTTCAAAACGTCACTAATTCTCCAACTTCCCGTGTAGGTAGAAGGCTGAAATTTGGGAGGCCCATTCCTTACAGCTTACTTACAAAAGTTAAGCAGGTTTCATTTCGAAATTCTACGCATAACGGTCAACAACGTCCGCCATATTGAACTTTCTTATTAATGGCCCCATCTTCATGAAATTTGGTAGGCGGCTTCCCTGCGCTAACCAAAATCAATGAAGGTACTTATTTCGGTGGTATGACGCCACTGTCGGCCTCCATATTGAACTTTCCAACATCACTAATTCTCCAACTTCCTGTGTAGGTAGAAGGCTGAAATTTGGCAGGCTCATTCCTTACAGCTTACTTACAAAAGTTTAGCAGGTTTAATTTTGAAATTCCACGCATAATGGTCATAACAATCAACAACGTCCGCCATGTTGAACTTTCTTATTCATGGCCCCATCTTCATGAAATTTGGTAGGTGGCTTCCCTGAGCTAACCGAAACCAATGTACGTACTTATTTCGGTGGTATGATGCCACTGTCAGCAGCCATATTGAACTTTCCAATTTTACTAATTCTCCAACTTCCCATGTAGGTAGAAGGCTGAAATTTGGCAGGCACATTCCTTACAGCTTACTTACAAAAGTTAAGAAGGTTTCATTTCGAAATTCTACACGTAACGGTCAAAACGGTCGATAATGGTCAACAACATCCACCATGTTGAACTTTCTTATTTATGGCCCCATCTTCTCGAAATTTGGTAGGTGGCTTCCCTGCACTAACCGAAACCAATGTACGTACTTATTTCGGTGGTATGATGCCACTGTCTGCCGCCATATTAAACTTTTCAACAGTCTTTGTTACTTATTGGCCCATCTTCAAGAAATTTGGTACACCGGTTCCCAACGCTAATTGAATCCTACTTACGTACATATATAAGTCCATAGCCTGCAGCTCGGTCACCGTGTGAGGTGGCATTGGATCCCCCATCTCAACGCCTCCCACATTGTTGGCTGCCTGCCTATATAAGACCGTCCGTCACTCCGGTCTCTGCAATCCCTTCCTTGCTTCGCCACAAGATTCACATCTCCCTACTGATAACTACAGCCTTTTTGTTTAATACACGGCTTCTCCGCTGTTTTATTGTTCATTTATTACGATTATAGTTAATGTATAGGTATTTTATACTTACTTTACATTTCTCAGGTACCCATTTCCTTTATCATTCCAACCCCCATTAACATGTCTATCGAAGGTGATCACCATCGATCAAAGAACTGTCACTTACCGAGTGGTTTCCATGCCCGGAGATGGCGCCTGCCTTTTCCATTCTCTGTGTTACATATTGCACAGCCATATCAGGCTCACTCTTGATATCCGGAGGAACATTGTGTCTTATGTATTGAATGACTGGGACAGGTTCAAGGTGTGGACTGATGACGGTACAGGAGATAATTATACTACACAGGAGCACTAGAAGAGTGAAATGCTTAAGCCCTTCACCTATGCATCTGCATGTGAGTTAATGGCTGCCGCTGAATTGTTCGGTTGTCGCTTTCAAGTGTACCAAAATGGCCAAACATTTTACAACTTTCGACAACCGCCAATGCCTCTTAAACATTTTAGATTCACAGGTGACGATTTCAGTATTGGACACTTTGATGTTTATGAATGTTTAAACTCTCAAAAGCTGGATGTGAAGTTATCGATGAAACCGGTTGTATGCTTACAACGCTTGACAGATGCCGAATGTCACTTCAACACAACAAGTCCTGCAAATACTAACGTAAGTGAAACAAACCATGAAACTCAAACCGATTATGGCAGCAACAATCCAAGCTGTGAGATTTGAAACAAGATTACTGTTCACATGGCCAACTGTACGTTGCATGCTCAAGAGTAAGCTCAGCGCACAGCTTGGTCATATTACAACCGGAGGGCCGAACTCACAATGTGGTATACAAAGAGATCCTTAAAAAATAATTATTGCATATTTTCCTTCAGTTTAAAAAGGTTTAATTTTCTTCTTAATAAAAATTTGAATGCAGTACTTTGCGAAGCACCGGTATTTTGCTAGTATTATATATATATATATATATATATATATATATATATATTGTGAACGCTGGCCCCGGCACAGACAGACGGACATCATTTTTGCAGCCACACACCGTTTATTTACACTATTTACAATCATATAAATCACGTGCACTCACGAACCCCAGTGCCTCTTGCACCGAATCCCCCAAAGTCCAGGGCCCACAGTCTCTGTGCCTTTCTTCCTGGCCGCCTCCTGTCCGCTCTCCAGCTCAGTCCTTCTGCCTCCCGACTTCCACCACCGACTGGAGGGAGGCGGCCCTAAATAAGGCTCCCGGATGAGCCCCAGGTGTTTCCGGCACCTGTTCCTTGGCCACGCCCAGCGTGGCGGAAGTGCTGGCTGCCTTCCTGGCAGCTCTCCGGCGCCACATAAAGTCTTCCCCGCACTTCCTGGTGTGGCGGAAGTGCCGGCTCCCGGATAATTAGGCACGGGGGCGCCGCCTGGCGGTGGCCACGGGTCCCTACAGGGCTGGGCTTCAAAGCCCTGTACCCGAGGCCCCTGCCTAACCAGGACGGACGCCCCACTCCGTCTGGAGGAGGCACTCGCCTCCTCCGTCCTCCAAGCGTCCCCGCCGGGCTCCAGCCCCAGCCGCGACCGTGCGGGATAAACCGCATCGGAGCGCCGCCTGGCGGTGACCACGGGCCCCTACAGGGAAGGGCTTCCATGCCCTCAACCCGTGGCCCCAACAGAACCAGGACGGACGCCTCGCGGTGTGGGAGGCACAAGCCCTCCTCTCGTCCTCCAAGCGCCCCGGCCGGCCTCCAGCTCCGGCCGGCGACTGCATGGGATCAACCGGCATCGGGGCGCCGCCTGGCGGCAACCACGGCCCCTACAGGGTAGGGCTTCCATGCCCTCGACCCGTGGCTCCCAATAGAACCAGGACGGACGCCTCGGGTCTGGAGGAGGCACAAGCCCTCCTCATGTCCTCCTGCGCCCGCGGGCTCTAGCCGCCGGGGCCACAATATATATATATATATATATGACAGCAACACTCATAACAGTGACAAAACAATTCCATTGACAATCATGTAACGTTATTTTTAAAATGTTTCCTTTTCTTTTTGATAACTTCTTTAACACACTACTTCTCGGCTGCGAAGCGCGGGTATTTTGCTAGTATATCTATCTATCTATCTATCTATCTATCTATCTATCTATCTATCTATCTATCTATCTATCATATAGTGCCTTTTCAATCTATCTATCATATAGTGCCTTTTCAATCTATCTGTCAATCTATCTATCTATCTATCTACTGTATCACATAGTGCCTTTTCCATCTATCTATCCATCTATTGATTATATAGTTATCTATCCATCCACGTATTGATTATATAGTTTATCTATCTATCTATTGATTATATAGTGTTCGGTCTGTCTGTCTCTGTTTAACACAATGTAAGATAAAGCTGATCATCCATATTGCCATCTAAGCCAATAAATGAAGAAATGCTAAAGGAGACGTGAGGAGCAGTATGAGATTTACAAAGCTCTTTCTGTTTCTTGTACTAACTTACAGTATATTGAGATTCAGAAGGTACAGTGTTCATACTTTACTTCATAATGTCACTTGAATGATGTAAACAAGGGGACATGGGGTCTGATTATGGCGGCCACATTCTCACAAGATGTCAAACCCAGCAGAGCACTTTGGTTGTTTCAAACCATGGAGTCTCCTCTAACTCTGGACCATTAACTTTCTGCTCAGTCAAGTGTAAAGAACAACATGCACTCAAAACATTCAGAGCACTTCATCATGGCCTGTTCAAGTGGCGCAGTAGGTGGATTGATTTAGACTCACTCAGTTAATTATCTAGTTAATAATTTATTGTGTTAACTGATTACATGTACACTTTAAGCCTGTTAATAAACTTGTATATTAAATTAGCTACTTGATTGATTGATGTATTAATTCCTTGTTTGAGTGAGAGTAACCCAGTTATTATCTAATTAAGAACTTGAATATTTACATTTTCAAATAGTTAGGTAGTTAATAGTTTGATTGATTGAATTAGTGGATTTAAACACATTGGGAAAGAATGTAATTAATATATTTGTTGATGTTTTGTGTGACTCAAAAGAAAATATGTTGTGAAACAAAATGTTTATTAATTGATAAGAGATAAATAGCTGATTCGTTTTTGATTGACTAATTGTAAGAAACTATATATATATATATATATATATATATATATATATATATATATATATATACACACAGGTTTATATGTTAGCTAATTATCTCTTAGTTAACTTATTCAGGTGAGTAATTTAGTATAAAGGTGACTGATTAATTTATGACACTGTCAAATTATGGAATAAAATGACTGATTTATTAATTTCATTCATTGTAAATTACAAATATCTAGTGAATAAATTGATTGAATGGCATATTGCTTGATGTGAAAGAAAAAAAAAAAGAAAGTTTATTGACTGGCTTATTGTGAATAAACCTTTAAATTGTTGAACTGAGTGAGTCTGAGAATGTTGTGTTATGATTGATAACCTCATAAATAGCTGGGTAATGAATTATTTGACTGAGTGGCAGTCAAAGTAGAAATTAACAATATCTAGTTGATGGACTGATTTATTTTTTAAATATTATTTAATTATTTAGTCAATTTATTGAGCTACTAGCTGAGCTACTCATCCAAGACGGGTTGAAATCTAATTAATCAACATAGGCCTTTAAAAGTTGCATTACACCGTGCCATGCATATGTCTCCATTTGGGATTTGCAAAAGCAGTGTTACTGTTTGTGATGTGCCATCTGGTGGTATGGTAAATGTAATGCATTTTATTACTTAAAATGTTTGTGATATGCCATCTGTTGAAATTACAGAGATATTTTAACCAGACACACAGACAGACACATAGACACTTATCAATTAATAAGGTGGAGTAGGTGATGAATCGATTACAAATAAAGTGGTTCATTAGTAACTGTGTTGTAAATGAGAGTTTGCGTACCCACTGATGTCAGTTGTGTTTATATTTTGCACATTTACTTTGTGGGTGGCACGGTGGCACTGTGGTAGCACTGCTGGGTTCGTGTCCCGGGTCCTCCCTGTGTGGAGTTTGCATGTTCTCCCCGTGTCTGCGTGGGTTTCCTCCGGGTTCTCCGGTTTCCTCCCACAATCCAAAGACATGCAGGTTAGGTGCATTGCCGATCCTAAATTGTCCCGTGTGTGTGTGTGTGTGCACCCTGCCCAGGGATTTGTTCCTGCTTTGTGTCCTGTGTTGGCTGGGATTGGCTCCAGCAGACCCCCGTGACCCTGTTTTAAGATATAGCAGGCTGGACAATGACTGACTGACATTTATTTTGTTTTCTTAAATTAATACCTTTGATAGTTATTTTTGTAATTCCATCACGCTGCCATTTTGGTTCTCATTGTTCTTGCGAGACTTCATTACCAAGAATGGCTTGTGCTGGTGGTGCTTTTGATGTCATCATTACTGCGTCTATTGATGGTGGAGGTGCAGATTCACTGGTATCTGGATGAAATACTAAAAGGGAAATGAGCAGTTCATCAGATTTAATTACTAGAAAAATGGAATTTAGGAAATTTTTGGGTTTGTTATTCTGGCCTTTGATGTTTGGTAAACGGTTTGGGCTTTGATGCAGTTTCATTTCATGGTTCGGACCCCCTCCTTTTTAAATATCCTGTGTTTTGCCCCATCAAGTTTGTCCATTTTCCTGATCTTCAATTCTTTCCCTACCTGTGCAGGTTTTGCTTGTTCACAACAGAGTTATATATCTGCTGACTGATTTTATTTGAATCCTTAGCTTGATATTTATTTAACAAGATAATGGTTTAGGTATAATTAAACACATTAGTGTATACGTCATAAACTAAGAACCTGTAAAATCTATATTGCCACGCATGTCCGCTTCAGGAGTGCGTTAAAGGCTCTAGGTGGGAGGTGAAAGCGAGGCGGGATTGAGTGACGAGCAGTGACTAACCTCTCTTCTTCTTCCAGCCCTGCAGTGGAGGAGCCCACAGAAGACCTCACTTTAGGACGATCCTGGATGTTCCAATCCTTCCAGTCCATTCCATATGGAGGAAACAAGATGACTGGATGTTGCCTTTTATTATTGGACCCCCCTCTGTTGGAGCTGCACTAACTGTCCAGGAGCATCCATTTTGGAGACTGCAAGGAACAAACTTTTGTTTAATTTTTTTTGCTTAACTTATCTTAACATTGTTACTATTGTATGAGAACCCAGTTCTTCACCGCATTCTTTTTTAGTTCTCTGTACAGTTTTTACAATCACTGAGCAAATTATGATGCACATTACACTAACACTGGGTAGGATCTCCTTTTGCTCTCAAAACAGCTTCAGTTCTTCATGGCTTTGATTCCACAAGGTGTTGGAAATACTCCTTTGAGATTCTGGTCCATGTTGATGGGATTCCATCCTGCGGTTTCTGCCAATTTGTCAGCTGCCCATTCATGCTTTGAATCTCCCGCCCTACCATATCCTAAAGGTGGTCTATTGGATTCAGATCTGGTGAGAGGGAGGGCCACTGAAGAACACTCATCTCGTTGTCATGTGCTTGAATGCAGTTTGAGATGTCCTTTACTTTGTGACATGGTGCATTATTATGCTGGAAGTAGCCATAAGGAGATGGGTAAAGGGATGCACATGGTCAGCAACAACATTTAGATAGGCCGTGGCATTCAAGTGATGATAGGTTGGCATTAACAAGGCCCAAATTGTGCCAAGAAAACATTCCCCACACCATTATACCACAGCACCAGCCTGGACTGTTGACACAAGGCAGTTTGAGTGCATGGATTCATGCTGTTGGCTCCAAATTCTGAACCTGCCATCCGTGTGCATCAGAAGAAACCAAGAGTCTTCTTACCAGGCTAAATTTATCCAGGCTTCAACTCTTTCATTTTGGTGAGCCTGCACCCACTGCAGTGTCAGCTTTCTGTTCTTGGCTGACAGGAGTAGATCTTGATGTAGTCTTCTGCTGTTGCAGTCCATCCACCTCAAGGTTCGACATGTGCATTCTGGGATGCTTTTCTGCTCACCTCAGTTGATCAGAGTGGTTATCTGAGTCACTGTAGCCTTTCTGTCAGCTTGAGCCAGTCTGGCCATTCTCCTCTGACCTCTGTTATCAACAAAGCGTTTCCATCGAGAGAACTTTCACACTATTCTGAGTAAACTCTAGACAATGTTGTGTGTGAAAAAGCAGTTACAGAAGCAGTCAAAACAGCCTGTGCCACAATCAACAACACTGGGATGACATTTTCTCCCCATTCTAGTGTTTGATCTCAGCATTAACTGAAGCTCCTGAGCGGCGACTGCAGGATTGTATGCTGTGTGCTGCTGCCACCTGATTGGTTGATTAGATAATTGCATGGATAAGCAGGGGCACCGGTGATCTAATAATTTGCATAATGAGTGAAAAGACACATCAAGATGGGGTTCACAGTGACAGGGGCTACAGTATATAAAATAAAGATGCACTTTCACGGAGTTATGACATGGCATTGGGCTCTCAGAGTATACAGTATATGGTTCATTGTACTGATTCATTTTTATCGTTACTTTCATGCCATCATCACAACACAGATCTTCCCTCTGTTTGACTTTTTAACAGCACTTTGAAAAGATTTCTGGCTTGGTTTAATATTTTGGTTTTTGTGTCTCATTTTGGAGTTGATCCCTTTATTTCTTCTCATTTTTGTGAATGGTTTTTGAAAAGCTTTTTGTTATTTTGATAGTCAGTATTTTTATAGTTTGCCGGTCGAGGTTAATTCCTTTGGGTTTGCTGCTTTATTGTCGGATTCGTTTTCTTACTGTGCATATGTGTTTAATTGAGTAATTATCCTAAATAAATTAATTATTTCACAGGATTACAGAGTATTTTCCTTTCACTCTCTTAATCCTCTGATGACAGCGTTCACGTGGCGTTAGTCAGGAAAGAGCTGTTCAGTAACAGGGGGGCCTCCTGCGTTTGAACTTCACGACTTTTAATTTTGTTGCTGGCTTTGCTTTATTGCTTGTGTTCTTTGATTTATTTTTCTGGTAATGAACCCCAGGCTGTTTTATCGACCATTCTTTTCAACATTCCATTAAGAACTCTTTATGTCAATGTCGATCAAGAGCGGCGTTTGGGGATGGCAAGTGGGGTAACCGTCCCAGGCCCTCACGCCTAAGGGGGCCCCCATCTTTTGAGGTCCATGTGTCCCGTTCGAGCAGATTTGTCAAGTTATATTCTCCAGCTATATTTTGATAAAGTCCGTGTGTTATCTTGCAAAATATTTTGCTGAATACTGAGAGGTGAGATTGCGTTGGTTTGGACATGTGCAGAGGAGAGATGCTGGTTATATTGGGAGAAGGACAGTAAGGACAGAAAAAGAGGAAGGCCTAAGGGTATGACAGAACAAGATGTAGAGGACAAGAAGATATGGAACTAGATGATCCGCTGTGGTGACCCCTAACGAGAGCAGCCGAAAGAAGAAGAAGACTGTAATTAGAAAATCCGGTGTATGTTAACATTATTTTTGTTAAATTCGTGCACATGTTTATACAGTCCACACATACCGGTAACAGCGTTTGACGTAACCCGCCATGCGTGAGGTTGGTCAGCCCAAGGCCCCGCACACCCCTAAGGCCGCTACTGATGTCCATACATTTACTAACTCTTATTTGTCCTATGGACATGACTACTGTCACCATGAGCACAATAGCCAGGGCTTCATTAAATAATTCACAGGAAAGCTGAACACCTATATTTGGTAATCTTCACAACCTCCCCATCCGTTTCTAAATAGAGATGACTACACTTTAGCCCTCTTTTGTTCAGTATTTTTATTTTTGGCCTCTTTATGTTTCCATCTCACATTTTTATTCATTTATAGAGACTTCATTCCCTCATCCATTAATCCCCGCTTACGATGGATGTGCAGTACAAAACCCCAGCACAATGAACACTTTTTAGTTTTTTAAATAAATAATTTGGTACAGTGTCACCAATTATAAAAGTAAACACTCAGTTCAGTGACTTGTAGCCACATTGACCAATGTATTACCTTCACTAAGCCCTGAGCAGAATTTTTGTGTCCATTTTGTTATGTTTCGGTGTAAATGTACGTGTATTTTATGTTTTATTTTTGTTCTTGTTCATTTTTACTAATTATGTCTTCATGTTATTTTGGTTGGGTTCACTTAATTAATTCTGTAATTGTGTACTGTCCCTTTCAATGTTCTGATGTTCCTTTTAAGTGAAGCCCCAGAAGGCGGGGCCACTCTGATGTTATGACTCCTATAGGTGCTATAGGAGTCTGCTGAGAAGGCTCAGGAGCTGCAGATCATTCCTTAGCAGTGGAGTTGTTATGTTTAGTGTATTTTATTAATTTTTTTTCTGCCGTTTGTAGAGTTCTATTTTTTTTGGAATTTTGTGATCATATTTGGCTAAACGATCTTTTGGCACTTATTTCTTGTTCTCACATTTCCTGAAAGACTTATCATTTCTTTATTGCTTCTTTATTCTTTCAAAAGCCATCATTTTGCGAGTCATGCTCTGACCATTACCAAGGGGATTTTCCAGGATTTCCCTGGAGTGCACAGCGTGTGACATCATCAGCACGACGAGTTGCATGATTACTGCAGATGTTTCTTCCCTATCTAAGTGTGGATTGAATTAACATTCTGTATGTGAATTTTTACATGTTCCCCTTAACGCGTTTTTGATTCACCTTTGACTAACGACTTTTGATTTTTGTTTAGCATTTTCTGGCTCATTTGAAAGGCAGTTTTTTTGCACTCCTGTGTTTCTAACCTCGCTTCATCTCCCGACCTGCTTCTCTGACTTCTGCTGAGCCAGAACAGGAGTATTTGTGGATATGGTTTTCTTGTGGGATTTTCAGGGTTTTATTCTTCTTGCTCTCTTTTAAGGATTCTGACTTTCTGGATTGTGCTTTGGGACTTGTTTGCTGTGGATTGCATCTTTTACGCAAATCCATCTTGCTTATTTGAGCTCGTCCCTGCATTTTTCTGTTTTTGAAAAATAAAACTTCCAATTTCCCTTTTTTAGATAAGCCCGAGAGTTTGCTGTAATCTTTTTTCTTGAAGGGCTTTTGTTATGTTTTTGAATACTTCAAGTTGTTTTGTAAGCTCTCCCATATTTGGGGCCTGCGTGGGCTTAAGCCAGCTGGTAGCATTTGGAGCCCGGCTGAGTTTAAGTGAGCCTCTTGTGATCGGGTTAGAGGCCTGTTTTTTGTGGAGATTTTTGATGTCTCACACCACTTTTGCCAGGTGGAACACTCCACTTAATAGCAAGTTTACCTTAAGTGACACAAAATAAGACTGTGAAGCTCTGGATGGAAAACCACAACAAGGAGGACATGAACGTTAGAAATGAAATGGGGGACCTTGCTGTCCATTTTGCAAAGAAGGAGCAAAGAAAAGGCTGTGGTTTTCATGCTGATGCTTAATGTTGTCCCTCATTCGCGTAATGACTTAGAAATATCCATCCATCCATTTTCTAACCCGCTGAATCTGAATAGGGTCACGGGGATGACTTAGAAATAAACATATATATATAATAAACAGTAGAATTCATGGTTCCATCTATCACAACAAGCCTTCCAGGTCCTGAAGCAGCAAAACAACCCCAGACCATCACACTACCACCACCATATTTTACTGTTGGCATGATGTTCTTTTTCTGAAATGCTGTGTTCCTTTTACGCCAGATGTAACGGGACATTTGCATTCCAAAAAGTTCAACTTTTGTCTCATCAGTCCACAAAGTATTTTCCCAAAAGTCTTGGCAATCATTGAGATGTTTCTTAGCAAAATTGAGACGAGCCCTAATGTTCTTTTTGCTTAACAGTGGTTTGCGTCTTGGAAATCTGCCATGCAGGCCGTTTTTGCCCAGTCTCTTTCTTATGGTGGAGTCGTGAACACTGACCTTAACTGAGGCAAGTGAGGCCTACAGTTCTTTAGACGTTGTCCTGGGGTCTTTTGTGACCTCTCGGATGAGTCGTCTCTGTGCTTTTGGGGTAATTTTGGTCTGCCGGCCACTCCTGGGAAGGTTCACCACTGTTCCATGTTTTTGCCATTTGTGGATAATGGCTCTCACTGTGGTTCGCTGGAGTCCCAAAGCTTTAGAAATGGCTTTATGACCTTTACCAGACTGATAGATCTCAATTACTTCTGTTCTCATTTGTTCCTGAATTTCTTTGGATCTTGGCATGATGTCTAGCTTTTGAGGTGCTTTTGGTCTACTTCTCTGTGTCAGGCAGCTCCTGTTTAAGTGATTTCTTGATGGAAACAGGTGTGGCAGTAATCAGGCCTGGGGGTGGCTACGGAAATTGAACTCAGCTGTGATACACCACAGTTAGGTTCTTTTTTAACAAGGGGGCAATTACTTTTTCACACAGGGCCATGTAGGTTTGGATTTTTTGTCTCATTTTTTGTGTTTACTTGTGTTATATTTGACTAATGGTTAAATGTGTTTGATGATCAGAAACATTTTGTGTGACAAACATGCAAAAGAATAAGAAATCAGGAAGGGGGCAAATAGTTTTTCACACCACTGTATATATATGTATGGTATCATTCTTTTCAGAATTTATCGAACTACAATGTAATGTTGTTACATTTTCAGATTCTCATTCCGTTTTTAAATTATAAACTAAAAAATATCAAGAAGTCACGTCCCGTGAGACGAGACTTTGTGCCATGAGATTTAACCATGTCCGGGGCTAGAAATAAAAGACAAAGAGTAGCACAGCTGCTGTACAGGCTTTTAAATGTTTGAAGCGCCGCACGAGATGCAGATCACGTGACACGACAGCAGCAGCAAGCCAGCAGCTGATCGAGCAAAGAGGAGGTAAACAAAAACTGTATTTGTTTTCCATTGTATCACCATTTAAGAGGGGGTGTCAGAGGAGTAACCGCGTCTCCTTGGGGTGCGTTCAGCCCCCCTCTTCAGAACACAAGCGGCAGAGACGCAAATTGGCTGGTGTGTAGTGCAGTGCAGGCCCTTGGCAAGCGAGCAGGGGGCGAACACATAGTTTAAATATATAAAAAACAAGTAACTACCACAAACACAATTACCCACTGAATGAATCCTAATAGTGACAACTAATTAACTAAACAAAGATAAACACTAATGTATACTGTATATAGACAGAAAATCCCTCCCAGTACCCCATAAGATGATACGCACTAAGTGATTAAACACACAGTCCAGTTTCACAGATGGTGATGAATAAAATGTCCCAAGGCCTCTCTTGAAAGAGATGAAAAGTTTGTCCTACCATGAAACTGAATGTCCAATGTAGATTTACAATTGATGGAGCGTGCTCCATGACCAAAGACTCCCAAACCAGATGAAATAAAACGAATAAGCTGCAGGACACAGAACACAAGTCCAGGAAAAAAAAATGTAATCCTTAAATTTAGTAGTAATTGTAATTCACAGAAAGAGTTTGTTGCAGAAGTAAAAGTGATACAGAAGCAACACAAAAGAGAATCACTCGGCCCCTTTGGCCTCTTGCAGGGTGCTTTTTAAATTTAACACCTCATCTCCTTCCTCCCATCATTCCCAGTGTGAGCAGCCTAGTGGCTCACTGATCCCAAGGCTGCTGGGAGTTGAAGTCCTTTCATGCAGCGATGCTCTTTTTTGTGTGTTCAGGAGCTAACCCAGGTATATTACAAAGAAGTGGCATTACTGTCACCTTGTCGACCAAACCAACAATAACTTCTGATCTATTTTTTAAAAACACTATTATTATTCTAATTATCTTTAATCAAATTTTTTTTTCTTATATGCAATTATTTTTATTTGGAGTTTTGAAATGAAATTGATATTATCCACCTTAATAAAAGGATGAGTGTCTGTGCATCTGTGTATCCATCCAGTTGCTATGTCTCTGCCATTCCACGATTTGTAGAAATAAAATGCATTGCATTTGTCATTCCAACAGAATCACAAAACTGTACACTGCTTTTATGTATCCCATACCAAATAGCACACACCAAAGACATATGCATTGCATTTGACATTCCAACAGATGACACATCACAAACATTTGTAGTAATGCATTTCATTACTACAAGTGCTTGAATGTGCCACCTGTTAGAATGGAAAATGCAATGCATTTCATTGCTTCATACATTGCAAAATAAATTCTAACAGATGGTCCACTGAAAACACATTTCAACGCAGCTTAGATGAGTAGCACAATTAGTCTATAGATTTAAAATGCTAAGGTCTTTCTGCCATGTAATTACTCACAAACTACCTGGTCTAGAACCTTGTTCTTGATCTTAATCAGAAGCCTATGACTTGATATGTTCTGAAAATTCAAAAAAATTGAAATAGCAGAAACCTTTACAAAGTGATCTGTGGTTGTATTTTTCTAATGGGATAATGATCAAGAAAGTGACATGCTAAAAGGAAAAAGAAGTATAGCAGCATTCGCTTAGTGTCAACCAAATCATAGAAACCAGTTATGTGACAAAAAACGTCATGATAGGAAGAAGAAGAAGAAAAGCTGCACCATCTGCTGGGCATCAGAAATATTAAAAAAGGCAATTAAGTGATGAAGACTTGGGAAGAATAAGCGGACAAAATGCTAAAAGCACGCAGACAAGCAAGAACCAATCCTGAATATAGAATGATATGTTCTGGGAATTAAGAAAAAATGTAGGCCACAACAACCTGGTGGCTACTTCACTGCTGGGCAGAAAACTTTAATGAAAACACGGTCCCCACAAGTCTATTTATTGATAAACCCCCAAGGCCTGGTACAAACGTGCTCTGAATAATATTTATTATCATCGAACAGGACAAAGAACTCAATAATAGCAAAAATGAGAGCAACGGCATCTGCTGGCTGTCAAGCACATCACATAAGGCACTTAAGATAGAACAATTCAGCAGCAGGCAGACACGAAGGCTTACAGGCATGCAAGACAAAATCCAGGATAAAGCGATAAATTCCTAACAACAAACAGTGCAGTGCACCAGTTTTCCTGATAAAATGGACTTTTCACTATGATTGTTGATTCAATTTTGTGTTTTTTTTTTGGTCTTTGCCACCATTTTGTTGTAGGGTTGCTATGGTGTTGTGATATGTTACTAAGGGGGCGGAGTCACATATGATGACGTCTTCAGAGCGACTGTGAGTCCTAAAGGTACACCTTGTCCAAGATTATGGATACAAAAATGTTCTTGTATGTTGGTGTGAGATTTATTACAGGTAATTAGGGCAATAACTCGTGATTTGCTATTTTAATTACATACTTCACAATTAGTGTTTACGATTTTGAATTTCTGCTTTTGACCGTCACCTGAGTTTTGACTTTGATTTTGTCTCTTTCATCTCCCTGTGCGCTTTAAGTCTTTTACAGATTATCTGTACTTTTTCTGTTTTACTCTTGTATGTATGATTCAGCAGGACCCCAGAATTGCCACCCTACTGGTCCCGACTGCCACCCCCTGGATCACAGCTTCGGTACAACTGCAGCTGCAGCAGACGGGAGATGCTGCATAATTTAATTAATGAATTCATTTTCGAGAGCTTTCTCCATTAGCACTGCAATTTCCAGATTTAAAAAGATCTTTCTAGCAGATTGGTGCTTTGAGATATGAAAAACCGAGTTAACATAGGCAAAGTCCTTAATTAATTTAATGTAGCATTTGGTGCCTGAGCTCTCATGTCAAAATGGCATACAACAACAACAGAAGCCTTCGTTTTTTCTTCTTCTTTTTTTGCACTTCAGATAAACACTGTCTCAAATTTCAGGGTCACTTTTTGAGTAGGCAGTTCAGTAATGTTTTCTTCAAATCGAAGTGAGGGTAATAGCGTTTCATATTTAATCTCTTGAATTTGCAATCACATTCTGCTCTCTGCTGTTAACCTGTTGCTTGAATATCTACAGAGACTGCGTCACTTCACAAAGCATTAATTTGGAGTGGAAATAAAGTGCCGGCGATACATCTAGTGTTCGGGAGCGTCACTCACAGGCATATGTGACAGGCAAGCCGGCTCTCCGTTATATGGCGCCTTTTATGGGAGACGTTCATCAAACGACCTGTTATTTTATGAAGATACACCACTTTAAGCAATACTTATTTTATCTGACACTTTTTATGAGATGTATAAGTCAAGCAAACAATTGTGCAAGTGTCTTTTATTTACACCCATCTTTAATTTATACTGCACCTTACGTGGGAAGCAGCTCTCAAAGAATATTTATCTCATGTGGAACCTTTAATGAGAAATATAAGTCAAGCATTTTCTATTTTCTATTCCTCCTGTTAATAAATGGCCATCGTCCGAATACTCTTGAATTTATGTTTTGTCTTTGATAAAAGCTATCATTCAAACAATTCTCATTTTCTATACAACATTCTATAAGGAGCAAGCCAGATAACCTTTAATTTACATACAGGGATTTACTAGCAGACGCTTTTATCCAAAGTGACTTATAAAACAGGATGACATAATCGCGTAACAACGTCAGTCTAGGGCGGTGGTCTCAAACTCCAGTCCTTGAGGGCTGCAGTGGCTGCAGGTTTTTGGTGCACCAATTATGTTACCTACAAAACTTACAACCACCAAAACTTTGTAATGGCACCAGGCTTCAGACCAAACCTCTGCATTAGAAACTCATTGAGGCAACTGTCTTCACTGGAACTGGCTCAGGGGAGACTGTATTTATTCCTCACATCAAATGTTTCTTTTTCATAAATTCTTTAACACACTACTTCTCCACTGCGAAGCGCAGGTATTTTGCTAGTTTAGATATATAGGTGCTGATCCAGTGACTACTCTGTAGGTGAGCACCAAGGATTTGAACTTCATATGCACTTCTACAGGGAGCCAATGTAGTGATCTGAAGTAAGGAACGATATGTGCCTCTGTCAGATGATGGAACACCAAGTGTGCTGCTGCATTTTGAATTATCTGCAGTGGCTTGGTGACACATGCCAGGACCCCTGCCAACAGAGAGTTACAGTAGACATGGAGTCCTGTCTAAATCTTAATCGTAATCTGTCTGATCTTAAGGATGTTGTACAGAGCTTGTTGCCACATGGTCGGTGAAGGACAGCTGGTCGTCGATTTCTGCCCCAGTGCTATGTAATAAGTAATAAGTCGAGCTGAATAAGGATGAGGTACTGAATAGATGGACGAGCTGGGATAACAAGAAGGTCCATCTTGGCCAGGTCAAGGTGGAAATCATCTTGGTTGAAGTATCAGTGAGACATGCACGGATTCCATCTGATGTGAATCATTAACATAACAATGACAAGGAAAAATATGGAACAGGATAATAGAGCCTAGTGAGGAGGGGCATAGAGAGAAGGGGAGAGGACCCAGCATCGATCGTTAGGGTCTTGAACCAAAGTGGTTTGTGCCCTACCTCTTGGGAAGATCCTACCCAACCCTAAACCTGGTGAGGGGAGATGTCAAAGTTACGCCAGGAAAGCATGGGGTGCCACAGGGATTGGTTCTAGGTCTTCTCTTTGTATACTACCTCACTAGACCCTATCATCCAGTCCTAAGGTTTCTTATATTAGTGCTATGATGATGATATGCAGCACATATGACACACGCTTATAACAATTTATTTTTTTAGGAGACTTTTCAGCTGTAGACAGTTCACTGTCTCTGTGACATCAGGTTGAGAAGGCAGAGTAGTGACACTGAGGTTCAGGATCTGCACTGTTATCTGGAAGGCTCAAATGCTGTTACTGAGAGAAGGAATCCTACTCTGTTGGGTCCTTGAGTAAGGCCCTTAATGTGGAAATTTCTCCAGGGATGCTGGACAATGGATGACCCTGCACTTTGACCTCCAAGGGCAGCTATTTTTTTAAACTGCATGGCTTGCAGCTTTCTTATTGTGGAGTCAAACTGCATCTGAATGTTTTTCTTTTAGTTGTACTGTTCGGCCTGCAGACGTTATGGGTGGGGTGTGGAGACACTTCTTAAATCTATAAGACGTGTAAATGTACATGTACTATGTAACATATTGGCCCAATATAAAAGATTTCATCTGAGCCCAGGCTTAAGAGTCACTCGTCTACTTTATCCTACAGCAGAAGGCTGCGTCTGCATGGCATCAGCAGATAACGCAGCATGACAAAGCCTTCATGCTTGCATTTAGATGGGCAGACATTTCCACACTGTGCCCAGCATGGCATTTTATAATTTGTGTATGGGCTGGGAGGATCAGGAACAAAACCAGTTTGACTCACAACTTCTTCCTCTTCTTCCGTGTCCGTGCCCACTTTGTCCATTTCAGGGTCACATGTGTGAGGGTGTCTTCCCTGGCTTATTCAGTCGATCCTCAACTGTCATTGGGGTAACATTTCTAGAGAATGGCAAAAATGTTAATACATTGAGCCTGTGGGAAATAGGGAGTTAGGTTTCTAAAACATCCAAAAACTGCAATCTATATATATAAAATCCAAATACCACTGACGCACCCATCACAAAATCTCCCGAACCATGAGGAATAGGGACTTGAAATTTGGAATGTAGGTTACCCTTGGCCCATGGGTGCTCACTAAGAAACGGTTTTAGAAATTTCGTGGTTCAAGCGTGAAATGTCTTATAAATTTTTAGACCCGTTTGTATGTCTGTCCACTTTTCACGAGACAACTACTTAATGGGTTTAGATCGTGTTTTTTTCTATAATTTTCTTGAATATTCTGTTGATTTTGCGACTTTCTCATTGCGCTAAGTATCATAGTTCATTTGCGGTACCAATTTATTAGCGCAAATCCGAGAGAGACTCATCTGGCTGCAGGCCCTCCTCAATCACGCGTCTGCTTCGGGGCGTAACCTTAACACCGCTTAGTTAGCGAATGAGAGAACTACTTAACGGATTTAGATCTTTTTTATTTCTATAATTTGCTTGAACATTCCAGTTGATGTTACAATTTCTCTCATTGCGCTAAGAGCGATTTATTCACGCTAATCCGAGACAGAGGCTGCGGGTTGAGGGGAGGGGGAATTTGTATACAGTATATAAAGCAAACGTGCAGTAATGGATGTGTATAGCAAAATGATGAAAAAAAAACTAAACATGCACAAATTGCATATTAAAATGTGCAGTAGGATCTCCTGAGTGCATTGATCACTCAGCTACTACAGAGGAACCTTTACATTTGGAGAAAATTGCTAAAAACTGTGGTCTAATTTGTATACATACAAGAAAAGTGTAGTAATGGAAGGATAGAACAAAATGAAGAAAAGAAGCCTAAATATGCACAAATTTCATATCAAATTGTAGAGCAAGATCTCCTGACTGCATTGATCACTGAGAGCCATTGCAGAGGAACCTTTACATCTGGAGAAAATCACCAGAAACTGTGGTGTAATCTCTCATTGCACTAAGAATCATAGTTTGCTTGCAGGAGCGATGTATTCACACTAATCTGAGACAGAGGGTGCAGGACAAGGGGAGGAGGAAGTGTGATGTCAGGAGTAGGGACCCTCCTCATTGTCCTGTTTCATTAATACGTGGGCGAAGCTGCAGGGGATAGCTAGTCTTTTATAAGAGATGGCTCAAAATACGCTCTTCAGCATAGATTTTTTATAACAAAGCATTATTTCTGATAATCCACATTTTTCCTAACCATGAAATAACCCATAAAATGCAATGAACAAAGTTGATAATATCCCAAACATTTCTTCGCTCCTGTCCAGTGATTCTTAACCTTTTTTGAGTCACTGACCCCTTTAAGAATTTGATGAAACCTATGGACCCCCTTCCCCAGAAATACTCACATAAACACAACTTTGCATGCATTAAATATAATGTACTTTATTTATTGAGATTTGATTGTCTCATACATATATGACATTCACAAAGCATTATTAGTAAAAAAATCTTTTTTATGCAAAATGTAATGGCCTCTCAAAATTATGAAATACAATCCTCTTGTGCAAATTAAAACAGATCTACTACTACTACTAGGTTTTCTACTACCATTACTACTACTACTACATCTACTTTAAATCAACAGTTCCAGGCTGTATGTTAATTTTTATCTGACCTTCATGGACCCCCTGAAGCCCACCTATGGACCCCCTAGGGGTCCACAGACCTCAGGTTAAGAACCCCTGCTCTAGTCATTCTCTAGAATTTTGTGATGTTTTGTGCTAACATCTCAATAAAAGAAAAACTTTAGTCGCTGCTATCGGAAGACACCAAGGCTGGTGAAGTCTCGACATCACCTCCGACATTCTGTCCTGATGGATGGTGATGGAGATTGGGAAGGACATACCGGCTTGAAATAATCCATCAGTGATGTCTGGTTTGTGCGCCACCAAGGGTCTCAGAGTATGCAAACATAGCAGAAGAGAGTTGACATTTAACCTTGAGACTACAATCAATGATGGGATCAGTAGACGTAATGTCTCTAGCCAGCTGGTCACAGTCAACAGCGGCTGTCGACATTTGGGCATGAACTAACAACTTTATGTTCTCATTATGCCACATCACTGAGTTTGCACACTTGGGATTGGAGCCTTGGAGCCTTGGAGTCTTGGTAGAGCTCTATATTACTCTGCTTTCTCCTTTTGTATTATTTATTGTGTAGCCTTTGTCAGAATGCCTTAAATCTCACAGACTTACCACTGTTTATAACGTACTGTACCATATAACTTCTCTCCTCCTTCCCTTCTACATCTATAACCTCAGGAAATTACACAATAAAAGACCAACAGGAGTTAAGTTACACTTTAAATAATGTATGATTGATAATATTTATAAATAATAACAATAAGCAAAGTACATTTTAATATTGGCAACCATACAATCTGATAAATGCTGATGTGTAGTTTCAGGCGGCACACAGACTTGCAGTTATTTTAATGTCTCTACTCAAGGCAACATTATATGGCTTTTTTCAGGGCAGGCCACCTGCCTGTATCAATATGGCTGCTGAGCTGTGCTTCTTAGTGTGTTCTTCATTTCAGTTCATGGTGTGTGAGATGCTGCTTCATGATGATGGTGAGAGAGACAGGGAGGGGTAAAGCAACCGAATTGATATATTCTTTGTCCAAATCCTTACACGAATAGGGTGTTGAGCTACAGAACGGCCTCTGATTCAAACCAAACCAAAGCTTCAGACTAATGGGGGCACGCAATACCTTTCACATCTGCACCCAAAACCATTTGTTGAGCTTGCCAGCTAGGCGGTCTGGCTTTCCTGTGGGGGTTGATTGAGAGGGTCCTACAGAGAATCACTTGCCAAACTTGTTTGAGGTGCTTCACCCAACCCTGTCATAAAATTACAAGGACTCAGTCCTAAAATAAGTTGTCATAAACTTCAAACCATTGTTTGTCTTATCAGTGATATAACACTAATGCTACATTGCTTTGTCTAAGTTACAAATAAAGACATACAAAATATTTATCAACTTATATGCAAAATTTCACACCACAACAGAGACCAAAGGACTTGCACTTTGCTTTCAGTGTATAAGTGCAACACAAAACTTAATTTTTTAGGCAAAACAATGCAAATATTCAATGAATGTTAGAGTAAGGGTGAAGGAGCTAGTAGGACACTACCTTGGATGCGTCACACCTTTCATTTTTTCTCGACTGCACATGCCTGCGAAGCCCGCAAAAACATGTGGCTGCCAACCAAAAAGTAAAAATGAGGTTACAAATAAACTTGCGGAAATGTTTGAACTCGTGAAAGCTAAATGTACAAATGTTGATAATCGACTGTATATATTTTCCTTTCAATATCTAAATTGTCTATTATAAAGAATTATTTTTCTAACTTTTATTGTATTTATGTATTTTTCTCACTATTATTCTGCTTATTTATTTTCTATGTATGTATTATGTGTTCTCCATTGTTGCTTGTGGTCTGTATGTGGAATCCCAGGAGATGGGGCCACCGTAACACCACTGCTTAAGCACCGCCCTCGCCTTTCCTATTTAAGGCAGTCCTTCAGCGGTTCATTGATTGCTGCTCTGCAGTGCATTACTGTAAGTACTGATTTTTCTAGTTCAAGATTTTTTTGCTTCTGTTCCTGGGTTTTACTTTCCGGATTGCTTTTCTCTGAGTTGCTTTCTTAGGCAAAACCTTTTTGAGTTATTTGTGCTCTTTTTGCCATGCTTGCTCTTTTGAGATTTTCAAATAAATATCTCTATTTTTAAAGATCCTACTTTGACCATAGCCTTCCTCGCGAGGGTTCCTTCCTTTTTGTGTATTTTGGGATATTTAAATCATTTTAAAATTTTAAATTGTACATTTGCCCATTTTGTTCCTACTGACAGTGCATTTAGAAAGTATTCAGACCCCTTCAGTTTTTCATACTTTTTTTCATTGCCCCTTGTGTTAAAATTATTTAAATTCATTTTGTCCCCATATCAAGCAACATTCAAACCCCCAGGATGTCAAAGCAAAAACAGGATTTTAGACATGCTTGCAGATTTGTTAAAAAACTGAAATACCCCAATGACTCAAGTATTCAGACCCTTTGCTATGACATTTGAAATTTGGCTCTGGTGCATATCATTCTATTGATCATCATTGAGATGTTTCTGCACCTTGTTTGGAGTCTACCTGTGGCCACTTCAACTGATTGGACAGGTTTAGGAAAGGCACACACCAGTCTATAGGAGGTCCCACAGTTGAGCGAAGCCATGAGGAGGAAGGAATTACGTGAAGAGCTTAGAGACAGTGTGGAGGCAAAGATCTAGGGAAGGCTACAGAAAAGTTCCTGTGTTACTGAAGGTTCCCAAGAGAAGAGCTGTCTTTTAAATTACAAAATGGAAGACATTTGGATCAATCATGATGCTTCTTAAGACTGTCAGCCAGACTAGCCTGAACTAATCGGGGGAGAAACAACTTGGTAAGACAGGTGACCAAGAAGCCAATAGTCACTCTGGATGATCTCCAGTGAACCTGTGTGGAGATCTGAGAAACGTGCAGAAGAACAGCCACCACTGTGACACTCCACTGAGCTTTATGACAGAAGCCTCTTTTCAGTAAAAGACATATGGAAGCCCACTTTGGATTCTGCAAAACCACACGTAAACAACTCTCAGAGTATGAGAAACAAGATTCTGTGGTCAGAGGTAAGCAAGATTAGCATCATGTCTGGAGCATACCAGGGCCAGCTCATTACCTGTGCAATACCATTCCAATGATGAAGCATGGTGGTGGCAGCACCATGCTCCTGGGTAGTTTTAGAGGGACCGGGAGACTAGACAGGGTTGAGGTCAAGATGGATGGAGTAAAGCACAGAGATAACCTGAATGTAAACCCGTTCCAGAACACTCTGGACGTCAGATCCAAAATTACACCTTCTGGTAGGGAAAGACAGCATAGGAGTGCCTATGGGAAGAATGTCTTTGAGTTGTCCAACCAAAGCTTTGACCTGAACCCAATCGAATATCTTTGGAGAGACTTGAACGAAGTTGTCAACCAATGGTCTATAGATTATGGTCTGGTTTAGATGATCTGTCTCTATATGTATAAAATCCATCACCTATCTGTCTGTCTGCTTTTCACGAGAGAACTGCTTAATAGATTTAGATCATTTTTTTTTCTATAATTTGTTTGAACATTCCGGTTGATTTTTTGACTTCTGTCAGAGTGCTAAGTATCACAGTTTGCTTGCAGGAGTGATTTATTTGCAGTAATCTGAGACAAAGACTGCAGGCCAAGGGGAAGGCAAAGCATGATGTCAGGAGTGGGAAGCCTGGCAGGGCCGTCATCACTCATGTGCCAACCTTAGAGCGTACCTTGCTTCCGCTTAGCTAGTGAACGCGAGGACTACTTAACGGATTTAGATCAGGTTTTTTTTTATAATTTGCTTGAACATTCCGGTTGATTATGTGACTTTTCTCATCTTGCTAAGTATCATAGTTCGCTTGCAGGAGTGATATATTTGTGTTAATACAAGACAGAGGCTGCGGGCCAAGGGGAGTGCGAAGCATGACGTCAGGAGTGGGGAGCCGGGCATGGCCCTCCTCACTCACGCACCACCACAAATGGGTCCATTAACAATTTAAAACAATTGACCATTGTTATGTTTCAGCCAGGCATTCAAATTCCTTTTTTTGTTCATTCGTGATTCTTTCATTTCTGTTAATATTGCTACTTTTATTATTAACTTGTATTATTTTGTGAATTGTATTAATTTCTGTGTGCCTCTGCTTGTCCTGTAATGTTCCTTGAATTTAGTGGTTGGTTCCCAAAGGGTCGGGGCCATCTGTCTTTTACCTTCAAAGGGACCCCCCTCAGCTCAATATAGGCTGAGAAACCACACAGTCCCTTGCGGTTCATTGAATGCGCTTAGTGATGATTAGTACTGTACTTTTGTGGATTCCAGGATTTTGTGACCCTTTTGCTTTGTTTTTCACCACTCGTTCGCATTTTGTATTTGGACTTGTTTCAGGTAACTCTTCCTGTGCCTTTAGTGTTCATCTGAGCTTCCTTATTTTCAGAGCATTTCTATATAATAAATGTTTTTATTTATGAAGATTCTTTGTCTCCCCTGTGTTAGACAAGTCAAACGTTGATGGTCCCTTCCACTTGTGAAGGATTTTGCTACAGCTTTTTGGGAATTTTTTGCTAAGGCACTTCCAATTTAATTTCAGTAATATTCTAAAGAAAACCCCAAAATGCTGTATTTTTCTCCACTGCCTTCCTCACTACTTTCATTTGTTTTATTCCTGTGAGGCTGAATCACACGCATTGCTTTCTTGAGTGGCACTGCTTGAACAGAAGGATCGGCCGCCCTTGGTCTGCCTTATCCTGAATGAAATGGGACAATAAAATGTGAACCTTAAGTATTTGTGAAGCACAACATGGGTTCACATTAAAACTCAGAGTCGTGTTCTTCTGCATCTCATTTTCTGCTACTAAAGAACAATATATATGCTAATATATGTCTGAAATCATGCATAATAAAAAGGGAGCGTGAATGCAGCCAGGCTTAACTTCAAATTGGGTTTGCAAACACTAAATAAGATGTCGAAACATTATTTCAAAAGCACGCGTTTTTGTCTTTTTGCTTCGGCACCTTGGCTTTGCAATGAATGCGACTAAATATTAGACGACCTCGTGCTGTCAGAACTGCGATACAGCAATGGAGCTGCTAACTGAAGAAGTGGCTGGATGCTTCTCGTGATGAGCTGACTACTGTGCTCTCCTTGTGCACTTAAACCGTATGGTGATGTTAACATTTTAGAATGGTTGTGGAAATCTGGAAAACAAATTCCAGTTTTAATATTGAAGCCGAGACCTCTATAACTTCAGAAAGTTTCTCTAAGAGTTACTGGGACAACTTAGCTATTATCTAACCAAACAAGTTTGATGGACTGAATTGTCTCTCTTTTGGCAAATATCTAATGTTCTGATCTTCAGATCACTTCATCCACTTCTCCACACCTACAGTTTTACCAGAGGTAGTCGAAGTATAACAACGCCAGAAATTAAGCTAAGTTGAGATATCCCTGACTCAATGTTTCAGGTACTCTGTGAGGTCATGGTGAAAAAATTACTGCAATGGAAATCTTATTTTCACTTGTTGGTCGCTCTATCACTATACATGCAATATAAGATACTTTTGAAAAAGTATTTGGAGAATTTAAAAAAATGGAAAACGTTAATTTAGAAATAAAAAAAAATATTTTAATGAAAGTCATTTCCGAGTGCCGAGCCAACAGAAATCTCCAGTAATCCTACTTGCGCAGTAAAGTCAATGTAAACTAGAGCTTTGCCCATGAGAGTTGAGTCGCCTTGGCAACCTGCTTTTACACATCTATGAATTCAGCACGCCAGGCCAGCAATAAGCACTGATGTCAGACTGAAGATGTTTCATTGTTTTGGAATTTATAAAGCACATTGTTTCACTTTTATATTTTAATCTTTTATGAAGTATAATGCCAAAGAGGACACATCACCTGTGACCAATATAGCTAAGATGGCACTGGACGACTTCCATCCATACATCCATCCAGTTAGTTTCTAGACCTGAGGAGACAGAGGCCAGAGCTTATCTTGACAGCACTGGACTCAAAGAAAGAAGGAGCCCAGGATGGGGTACCACTGCATCAAAAAGCATGCTAAGCAATAGATGTGGCCTACAGGTTAATAAGAGGTGAGCTGGGAAGACGCCATGAGTCACATGGAGCACACCAAACAGGTATGAATCAGGCCAGATCATTAGACCATTAAGGTGAAGGACTTTCTACTGCATGATTGGCTCAAATCGGCTGAATGTGAGAAAGGTTTAGATAGTTTAGGTTTAGTTTTTTTTACCTGCGTTTTATCATTCTTTAATTTAATATTGTTTTTTATCAGTATGCTGCTTCTGGAGTATGTGAATTTCTCCTTGGCATAATAAAGTATATATCTATCTATCTAGATAGTCATCAAATTTTCAAATGCCAGAAGCAATTAGAACATCCACATATTTACTGAACTGGCCTATTCCACTACAGAGACACATGGTGCCTGGCAAGCATAGGGCACAAGGAATTCAACTGGAATAGATTATACAGGGAGATTCACTTGAAAGAGGCCCCGAATATTCTGTTGTAACTCCCATTAGGATGAAGCAATCTGAACCAAACAAATACGCCATATACCTTGACGTATGAGTAATCGATTGCATTACATGCGATGCTGAAAGTGGTTTCCGTTTTCTTCCAGACACATTTCAACACGGCGCTTCATGTTCCTGAACATATCGGCATGTGTCTCAGATGGGAATAGCAGCAATTTCCCATTGGATGTTTTCCTTCACATCTTCCACAGTGCAAGGCTTGTTCCAATTAACTTTTACTTTGAGTATAACCCAAAGGAAGAAGTCTGGTGGTGTCAGATCAAGCGACCAAAGCCCCTTTGAAATTATGCTGTTGCTGAAGAAGGACTCAATTTCTGCCAGCTCCTCTCCGATCTATGACAGTTGCTCCATCTTGCTGGAAGTAACCTTCCGTTAACTCACGATCATCCAGTTGATTCTGACATCGCTTAATTGAATTGGTGACCCAATAGGTTCACACTATGAAGACGCACTGCTCAATACTGTACACCACTATCTTGATGAGCAGTTGAGTGACTGAGTGATGGGGTATGGGCAGTATGCACCCAGAAGTTGAGAACAGAGGTTAAACAGCACAATGGCTGTCCGGTGCCTACCTCATCGCTCCGACGCAGGGGCATCCCAGCTTGTTTGAAGCTCCACATACATATATGGAGCACAATGCACATTGTTTCATCCTAATGAGAGTTATTACAAAATATTTAGGGCCTCTTTCAAGTGAATCTACCTCTACAAGGAATCCAATTTAGATGGGTTACCACAAAGAAAGAATTAGCCATTGATAGAGTGCTACAATCCACACATCCTCAGTTGTCCACAAAGGTTCAACAAAAAGTCATCGTTAATTATCAGGATGTTGCACATTATTAGGCGTTGGTACTCAAACCTGAGTACCACAGAAAACCATAAAGAAGACAAGGAAAATGTACAAACAAACTCCCCACAGATAGTAATGGGGCTAAGAATTGTACCTGTGTCTGTTCAGGAATTGTGACACCCATTGTACCACCCTGTACATGAACACATGTTTGGGTGTTTTGCCATGGAAAGGTCCTAACGTGACCTAAAACTCTGTAATTGAATGCCCCAAATGCCATACTCTAACCACACGGTCAGGACTGAAAGCTGTTGTAGTTCAATACTCCTCCCTGTCTTTTACATCTGTGTCCCTAGGCAAATAGATAAAGTACCAGAACAAGCAGGAGATAAAGGTATACACATATGTAGGCATCATACTATTAACTTAAGATTTCCAGGTAAAATTAGTTTTACTAAAATAATACATCCTGATAATAAGCAGTATGGGCAGCACGGTGGCGCAGAGGGTAGCACTGCTGCCTCGCAGTTAGGAGACCCAGGTTCGCTTCCCTGGTCCTCCCTGCATGGAGTCTGCATGTTCTCCTCGTGTCTGCGTGGGTTTCCTCCGGGTGCTCCGGTCTCCTCCCACAGTCCAAAGACATGCAGGTTAGGTGCATTGGCGATCCTAAATTGTCCCTAGTGTGTGCTTGGTGTGTGTATGTGTGCCCTGCAGTGGGCTGGCACCCTGCCTGGGGTTTGTTTCCTGCCTTGCGCCCTGTGTTGGCTGGGATTGGCTCCAGCAGATCCCTGTGACCCTGTAGTTAGGATATAGCGGGTTGGATAATGGATGGATGGATAATAAGCAGTTCATCTTGCATATGCTTACTACCAGGTGACTCTCTGTCTTATTATAGTGATTAGATTATGGTACAGCATAGTCCAGCATGTTACTTGGATTGAAATGGATGGCTTTTCCTAAGGATGAAAAATGGCACAAAGAGAGGGAGAGGGAGGGTGAAGGTTACTTTGTTAGACTGTCTTTGTGTTAGTCTGCCTTCCTTCATGTACCTCATTGCCCAATACAACATTGTAGTGCAAGGCGACTCCTCTGATTCATCCCAGGCCTGCATAGGCATGACTTAGCGTCCATGACATCTCCAACATGGATTGTCCTTTCGTCTTAGCAACCTGTGCTTCCTCAGGCTGGATGGCTAGTATTCAAGTTCAAGTTCAAAGTTTATTGTCATTTGCACAGTAAGGAAAAACATTTACAATTAAATTGTTTCTTTGCTGTCCACACCAAATGCCAATGTTTAGCAAACCAACGTATTTTCCTGCTTTGAAATTTCTAGCTAGAGGCTTATCTGATGAATGTGCCTGAGCAAGGACTTTCAGGATTTTAAAATTAGAATATAAAAGTATGGCCCAAAATATATTCAATAAAGACAATCGAAAAAAATACGAGGGATGTTCCAAAAGTTTGTGCACTTTTATATTTTCGTTGGAAACGGTGAAGGCGTTTAGTATAAGAGTTGTCACCCTGTGGTGAAGATGAATGCGAAACTTATAAATTGCACTAAAGAGGAACGGAGTTCTGTCACAAGCTTTTTGTGGGCAGAAGGTGTGCCGGGGGCACCAATTCATCTCTGCCTGTGTGCTCAGTATGGGGATCAAGTTCTCTCACCAAACCAAAGAGTCATCTACGAGTGGATTGAAATGGCCGTACTAGTGTAACAGATGCTCAGCCACAACCACAAGGAATGAACAAAGAACCCTGGAACTGATTTGCAAAAACAAAATCATTTTTTGCTGATGACATTAAAAAGTTGGTATGACACTGGAAAAATTGCATCGCAAAGGAAGCTGACTATGTGGAAAAGTGATGTAATTTGTTTTTGAAATTCTTAATAAATAGAGTTAAAAAAGTGAGGTAACTTTTTGAACATCCCTCATATTTATCAAAATATGGCAGATATTACAATTTTATTTCTCTCAGCTATATGATAAACCTTTGATCTAGTTGAACATGGTCAGCAGCATTTGGTTCACAAGCAGTGTGCCACAAGTCAATACCTTGTTTTATAGCAGTTCTTCAAAATCAAACTTACTTTCTCTATTAGGCTTGACCTGGACCTGACAGACAATCTCCTTTTTGGATAAGTCACATGATAAGTAGGTCATGATCAAGTAAGTGAGGACAGGCGACATAGGAGCACAGTAAGCACAGGGCTATGACCAGGATATGTAGCAGGACCCCTCCAAAAGTTAGTATAAAGCGGTGTAAGGGCACCACTAGGTAGGCTAAAAAAAAATCCTGCATATATTAAGTGTCGGATCTCAGGGGTCACTGGAGGGTAGAACTGGGCAGGGGGGTGCTGGATACTCACAAAGTACAGAAAACATAAACACCAGCCCAGAAAGAGGCCAAATAGTGCTCAATGTTTTATATAGTGCCATTCAAAGATACCATATTCTCAAAGGCCCTGGGGAATGGAGCCTATCCTGGCATCATCAAGTACATCAGGCACCAACATCAAGCAGAGCAACAATCCAAAACATCACAGAAAAATAGTAATACAGTACAAAAAATACAAAGCAGTGCAGAAAAAAATCCATCCATCCATCATACTGCAGTTCATGGTCATGGAGGAAACCAAATCCAGGAAATAGAAATACAAATCAGGACTAACTTGGACATACACATTAGCCTGATAAAACAAACAACTCTTCTCATTTTCCAGCTTTTAGATCAGATGACAGCTTTTGTGGAATTTATGACAGTTTAGAGGATCAGGTGCTACCTAACCACAAAGATCGAGAGACAGATAATGTAAGTTCAGTACAGACACACTGATATGAAAGGCACTATATAATAGAGTGAGATGAAAAGAACTACAGTATAAAATAGATACATAGATATGAAAAGCAATGTATAGTCAAAAACAGATGTCAAAAGCATGTTATAACTGATAGGAAGATGGATTTGAAAAGGCACTATATAAGCAATAGATGGATGTGAATAGCACTGTGTAATCAATAGTTAGAGATAGATTGATGTGAAAGGAAGTACATAATCAACATATAGATAGATGGATAGAG
Source organism: Polypterus senegalus (assembly GCF_016835505.1). Classification (NCBI taxonomy): domain Eukaryota; kingdom Metazoa; phylum Chordata; class Cladistia; order Polypteriformes; family Polypteridae; genus Polypterus; species Polypterus senegalus. The sequence continues at coordinate 139,176,206 of NC_053166.1, forward strand.
GTAAAAGACACAATATAATTAATAGATTGACAGAAAAGGCACTATATAGTTAATAAATAGATAAAAAATCATTATGTAATAGATAGATAGATTTGCACAGTCTCCTCTATCAAATCATTCATTAAAAGGTATCCTCACCTATCCATTGGTTCCAAGATGGCACTATATAAACAATACATATATTTGAAAGATGCCATATGATCAATGTATAAATATATATAGATGTGAAAGGCACTATATTGTATAATTAATAGGTAGATTTGAAAAGCACTATATAGTCAATACATAGATAGACAGATTGATTTGTTAGGCACTATATAATAGATAGATAGATAGATAGATAGATAGATAGATAGATAGATAGATAGATAGATAGATAGATAGATAGATAGATAGATAGATAGATAGATAGATGTAAAAGGCACTATATATGCAATAGGCAGGTAGATAGAAAAGACACTATATAACAGATAGATTTGTAAAGTAATCAACAGATGTCCTCAGCTATCCATTGATTGTAAGAGTTAAGAGTTAATGTCCTTAACCTTTGGTTATGCAGGTTTCGTCCTCAGTCACTTTTCTCATGAGATTTGTTTGACAAGCTAATCGATGACTTTGAATTCCTTGGTATTATTAAGCATGCCCTTCATAGACTGGCATCCTGCCCAAGGTGACTTCTATTTTGTGCCCATTTCTGGTTGTCTACTCTCAGGTGCCCCAGAACCCTGCACTGAATGAATGCTTAGGGTTGGAGTAAAGGATGTTTATCTTCATCTAAGCTCCTCATATCCACTTATCCAGTTCAGGTTCAAACATACTACAGGCCTTCATAAATGGGTTCCAGGCAGGAATGAGCCCCCTACAAGACAACTGGTCCATCGTAGGTCTCCTGCACAGACAGTCAGTCATAATTTGCATTACAGCACAAGATCCAAAGAGATTAAGCAAACTCAACACACCAAGCGCCCGCCTGGGACTCAAACTGGATTAAGAAGCTGGCACATTCCCAGCTATACCACCCAGTCCTTCTAACTTTGATAAACTAATTTGAACTTTCCTGGGGGCATTAATACCCTGAAGCACACAGACTTAGTAAGATCAAGAGCTAGCATTTCAATGTGACAGAACAAAACAAGAAGCCGCCGTCAGCTCCCAGATAAAAGGTCACACAAAAGGGTTAAGTGTTTTCCGCCTCCAGTTGCCAGCCCTGCAGTTTTGAAAACTTTTGTCAGCGTTATGAAATATTGCTGGCCATTTGGGGCCCCATTTCCATTTCAGGTGCTAATCGTAAACAACAGCTCAGACACTTTAGGATTCCAGATGTTGGTTTTGCTGATTCCTTTCACTAACACCTCGATATCGAAAGCAGCAGATTGTCAGGTGTGTCAACGATATGCCAGCTGGAATGTGGATTGTAATAATGGATTTTCTCAGCATTTGGATTGTGAATCTTACTGTTGGTGTCGTGTTCTAAGAAAGGCAATTGTTATTTCAGAGCAGGAAAAACAAACTGCACTAAAAAGTTAGCAAGGGTGTCAAGGGGTGACAACTGGGTAGAATGAATTTGTATTATAAACTTGAATTGACGCTGACTTTGTATAGAAAAGTCAGAGCATTAGGAAAACAAGGAAAAATCATTAGGGAAGCAACCATTGAAAACCTTTGGAATTTTCAAGGGCTTTACCACTCAACGTTGCCTTCCATTATGTTAAAGATTCATTAGAGGGTCATGATACCAGATATAAATGACCAAAATATTAATACTCTGTGTGGGATCTGAGAAAATATAAAAGTTTGGAGTGCTGCCTAATGCAGTAACCTCGGTTCATATATTGACTTTTAACATGTGGTATGTGATGTGATGTTTAGCAATTCTTTTTTGATAAAAACTGCTTGTGCTAGCTTTTTTCTCTAAAGGTCAAAAATAGAAATAGAAAAGGTGTTAGACATTACGCAACTATAATTAGTTTGACCATTTGTTTTCTTTGAGGCACATTGCCTGCATTGAGAGGGAGCGTCAATTACGGCACTACAGCCATAAGGCGCGTTTCCCTGAGGGTGACCCGGCTCGTAAGATCCTCACTGTTGAGGACCTGAGTGGCTGGACCAGGTCAAGGGGTCGCCCACTTAACACCTGGCTGCAGCAGATAGAGGGTCATTTCCGGAGGGTGGGACTGGACCGCGTGTCTGCCTGGGGGGTTGCCAACTGGGATCCCAAGTTGTTTCATTGTGTAGTGGGTGTGGCAACGCATTGTACGAGTGCATGCTCCCCGACTTGACTTGACGTACTGTATATGTCAGCTTATAAAGACAGACTTGACTAATGCAAAGCACACACACACACACCTTGGGCAGCTGCAGTGTGCGTCAATATTGAGTCCTTGCTCAAGACTGATAAATGATTAAAGTGTCCTTTGAATATTTTTTCATCCGAGGTGTGATCAAAAAGTATGGTGAATGTTGATGCAGAGCACCATCTAAGAGCAACGCAAAACAATTCAATGAAGGTTCTGACATGTCCATCCTAGAGCCGAGTTTGTGTCAAGCTTCAACTCTTTTGATACTGTCAGTCGTTTGTGAGCCACTGTTGAGTTCAAGTGTGTTTTCAAGTTTGTTGTTAATAATGGATATCGAGCAATGCATTCACAGGAAATTTTGTTTCAGATTGGAAAAAGCTCAGTAAACCCAACAGATTGTAAAATTGGTTTATGGTGACACTGCACCGACAATTAAGACTGTTCACAGGTGGTTTGATCGATTTCGTAATGGATCTGACTCAGTGGAAGACGAGAAAAGATCAGGACGTCCTTCAACATCAGTAACCAAGGAAAATGTTGAAACGGTTTCATTCTACATCGTGACAACACTCCTTGTCACACTTCTAGTACGACAATTTCAGTCGAATAAAAACATTACGCTGTGTCCGCATCCACCTTATTCGCCGGATCTGCCACTGAGCGACTTCTGGCTGTTCCCTAAACTGAAAATGACCATAAAAGGCAAACGATTTCAATCCATTGATGATATCCAGGCAGCCACGAAAGTCCAACTAAAGACACTCTCGAAAGAAAACTTCCAGAACTGCTTGGCAAAGTGGCAGACGCATTGGGATAAGTGCATTCGAAGTGGAGGAGAGTATTTTGAGGGTGACTAGTAGTTGTAAATCGTTTACTGCAATACACATTTCTTTTTTAAAACATTCACCATATTTTTGATCACACCTCATATAGGAAATTTCTTAATAGCCTCTACAGTTTGGTGTTAGAAATGGGATTCAAGACTGATAGTCTTGGAAGTGGTCCTGGGCTGATTATTGGAAAGAGAAACTACACGGGTGTATAAAGGTAAGGTCTGGGAAAAGCTTTTGGCTAAAATTCCCCTCTTTCCATTCTTATTGCTGCAAAGGCTTGAGAAGGGCCATTGAATGACAGCCCCTGAATCCTGGGGTAGATATTTGAGAGTGACTGCAGTAGTGTAGTTCGTGGCAGGGTCGTGCTTTAATTTGCCGTCCTCCAACATATCTCAAAATGTTAACCTATTTAAATAGAAAATTAAAATGATAAATAGAGAAAAATGAAGAGAAATTTTGCATTGATTTATTCATATATAGAGAAGCAGCAATACATTTTCACATATAATTATTTGTAAGCATCAACTAGATAAGAATATGGTATAGACTCACTGATAAGCCATGTTCTAATTTTTAGTTTAATATAATTACGCTGAAAAAATCAGAACCAGTGTAGTCTACAAGTGATAGGTGGGTCAGTTTTCTGGGCAGAGCAAGAACGCAGTCGGATTGATAACGAAACAAAATTATATATTGTAAATTTGTTGTTTATCTTCCTAGAAATTATTATCGCTGTAATGTTTATGTTTATTTTTGTTATTGCCTCATAAATTTCAACTGCGATGTCTGATGGAGTCACAGAAGGGCAATCTGAAAATTATTTTTGAAGCATTTGTGGATAAAAATCAGAGAATTTGACTTTTTTCATTCATGAGTGATATTTTTCCCGAACCCTGCTGCTTACACACAAATTGTACTGCTCCTTTTGGCTAATAATGCCACCCCTAAAAATGTGCGGCCTTGGGCGGACCAGCCCCTCCGTCCGCCCCTAGCTACGCCACTGAGTGACTGAGCAATGCTTATTTGTACATTCAAGTTGGGCCGAATTTGTAATACAGCCAGATATTCAACATCTCACTTTCACAGTTTGGGTTCTCTGGCATATTACGTGTCTGGTATAGTCGCAATGGCTTGTTGAGGATAATTCTAAACTGTTTTACTGAGCCTCATGGAGTTTAGGGGTGAGTTGTACCAACAGCTAGAGCCTGCTGAACTGCTAAGGATGGACTCTCATGAGTAGGATTGTGACGGAGGTGGAGTGGTGGCTCTGAGGTTAAGGATCAGTACTGAGATCTGGAAGGCTGCTGGTTCAAATCCAATTACTGCCAGAAGAGATCCTACTCCGTTTGGGCCCTTGAGCAAGACCCTTAACTTGAAAACTGCTACAGGGGCGCAGTACAATGGTTGTCCCTGCACTCTGACCACACCAAAGGTTAAGCAAAGAAACAATTTCTCTTCATCGATTGACACAGCGTACCAAATTAAGCAATAGTAATTAGGATTGGGTCAGCCTTACTTGGGTTTCGCTTTCAAGAGGGCTCATGACCAGAATGGGGTCAGGGTGAGTGTTGGAAGGAAGGTTTACTAGGGTATAGAAAAGGCACTGCTGGGAAAAATAAGCAATGTACCCAACTCTTTTGATCTTCTCAGTGCCATCCATGCCAGTCTTTATTCAACTAGATACTTAATTCAGCATGGAGTGCTACCTCATGGTGCTACAGTCAGGGAACTGTCTGTTTGGAGCTTTTGTGTTCTCCCCATGCCTGCACATATTGTCTTCCTGTTGCTCCATATCAGAGGTGGCCTTAGCGGTGTGCGGGGCCTAGGGCTGACCAACCCCACATGAGGCCGGTTACATCAAACGCTGTTACCGGTATGTGTAGACTGTATAAACTTGCACGCGAATTTAACAAAAATAATGTTAACATACATCGGATTTTCTCATTACAGCATTTACCTACATTTTTGCAAGATAACACGTGGACTTTATCAAAATATATCTGGAGAATATTACTTGAAGGGGACACACAGACCTCAAACGCAGGCTTAGATGAGGGGCCTGGGGAGGTCGCCCCACCTGCCACCCCCAAATGCCACTCTTGCTCCATATTCCCTTACATATCCCAAAGAGGTATTCTAAGGAAAACAGTGATTTTATATTGAGAGTGGGAGGTATGTTTGTGGAGTGAGTGGGCCCTGCACCCTGTGTCCTGCTGCTACCCGGTCCTGGGTTATGTCCTACCCAGTAATTGATCCTGATGGAATACGTTTAGCTGTTTGATTTAGCAAATACATGGCTGTGTGTTCACATGGAAGTGCTGGTGGCAGCATGATGGCAAAGCTCCATGAACCCGGGGTCATCCTCCTGGCCCAGTCACTGTCTGTGTTGCTTTTGCAGATTCTCCCATATGCCAGTGCAGGTTTTCTCCTTGTTGTCCAGTTTCCTCTTCATTTCTCAAACATCCAAGCTAGCTGCATGTAGAGCGGCTGCTTAATAGTGGCCTGAAAAACTGAGAAGTGAGTTATGAGTGGTTAGTGGGAGAGCATGAACAAGAAACTGAGTAGACCAATTACTTTGTGAAATGTTCACCTTATAATAAAATGGGTGAATTATTCCCTAAGTGGCTGCATACAATAGTGTGAGTAAGCAAGCAAGTGACTGACAGACTAAGTAAATGAACAGGTTAGTGTTGTGATTAGGATACAGGATTATGGTACAAAATGGATGGATGGATAGACACTTACCTCCTTAGCTGCTCTGTTTATGAACAAGCAGAGGATACACTTCAGAAACAGCAGCATCTCCTTAAGTACATTTAGTGAAATGTGGGTTGGTTGCCTTCAACGATGGGTCAGATGAAAAGTGCAAGCACATGGAGAGCATGCCAGCCACACCCACTTATAGCAGGACACGCCCTATTTAGCTGGCTTCCTTTGTTTTTGAGCTTTTGTGTGCATAAAGAACACCGGCAGTAAGAGAGCAGGGTAAGTCTCATTGCTGACTGTCAGATATTACCGTTGTGCTTTGACTGTTCTAATTATTTGATTTTTATTTGTTTGTTCTCAGCATCTCCCTCGAGAGCCATCCATGCTGTCGGCGCACAAATAGTGTTACATGCTTACGTAACAAAAGAAGCGAATCTTCCCTGACCCCGTTACTGTACATGAATTCTTATAAATGCTTGCCTCAAGAAGCAAGCGTGTTGTTGTTTTTTTTTTCTTCAGAAAGGTTTAAAAGCTATCCAAATCTCTTTACTCATATTGTCAAGTTAAAAAAGAGACCTCGCTTGTGCGAAACAGAAGCGATAATAGTTTACAGCCTCGCTGTGAGGTCATTCAGATACAATTTGTTATAGGAATAGCTCATTGTTCTTCAAGGTTCGCTTAACTGCAAGGCTCTCCAGTAGAGTTTTATTTTCTCCCGCTGTATTACTGTTTTTCTTTTTCCTTCTCAGTTCTCTTTTAAATCTGTACAAAACTCTCAGATAAATTTCTTCACCTATACCATGCAAAGCTGGCTGCAGATTTCCTTCATTCACTGCTGCTGTGACTGTGAAGATGGGTTCAAGCATGGGTAAAAACGCAAGTCGAAAGAAATCTCTCAGTCCAAAGGTTTGTTTTAAAATATTTACTATATATTAAGCAAATAGTCCGCAGAAGAATGAAGAAAAAAGGTTGTTACACATGTAGAATTAAAGGCAAAATATTGAAAAAATGTATCTTCTCTAAACTTAAATATGGTTGTCAAACTATAGCTGTTTCTATATTTAAGGATGCTTTACTTCAAATTTTTTTTCAAAAGTTTATTGTCATGTGCACAGTATGGAAACACGTTTCCCTGTACAATGACATTCTTTCTTTGCTGTCCACACCAAATGCCAAAACCAACATATAAAAAAAAACATAAATAATAAGTAGCAGATAGATAATAAGTAACAGAGGCAGCATAAAGTATAAAAACAGAACATAACTATAAAGTGTAATTGTGCAGGTAGGTGTGTGATGGACAAGTCAAATACAGTTGTGTGAGGTAGATGGAATGAGGTGGCCCATGGTTATAAACTCCAACCAGTTATTTAAGAGCCTAAGAGTTCTTTAGCCTGGAGTTCCTGCATTTCATACTTCTATACCTCCTGCCTGAGGGTAGAAGTGTGAACAGTTCGTGTTGGGGTGGGGTCCCTAAGGATCGAGGCAGTTCTCCTTCAGACTCTACAGTTATAGATGCTCTGCAGAGAGGGCTGTGGGGTCCTGCTGATCTTCTCAGCAGTCTTTACCACTCTCTGCAGGCCTTTGCGGTCCATAGCAGCAGTGTTGCCATACCACACGGTGATGCAGCTGGTCAAGATGCTCTCAACAGTGCAGCTGTAAAAGTTCCTGAGGATCTTAGTCCACATACCAAACTTCCTCAGCCTCCTCAGAAAGTACAGCTGCTGCTGGGCCCTCTTAACCAGCTGTGCGGTGTTAAGTGTCCAAGTGAGGTCCTCACTGATGTAGATGCCCAGGTATTTAATGCTACTCACCCTTTCCACTTCAAGCCCTCGGATGAACAGTGGCCGGTGAGGTCTCCTCTCCTTCCTCATGTCCACTATCATCTCCTTTGTCTTGTCTGTGTTGAGGTTGAGATTGTTGTCCTCACACCATGACGCCAGACTGTCCACCTCCCACCTGTAGGCCGCCTCATCCCCACCAGTGATGCATCCTATCACTGCGGTGTCATCTGCAAACTTTAGGATGATGTTATCTTTGTTGGAGTCGACACAGTCGTAGGTGAACAGATTGTAGAGGATGGGGCTGAGGACACCTCCCTGTGGGACGCTTTACGGTGCTGCACATTCAATAGAGTTCAATGTATTTCATGTTACTTGGCACGTAAGGCATGCCAGGCATGGTTTAAAACCATGTGCCCTCAATGCCTTACACTTGGCAAGGCAGGTCACTAACTGAATATAATCTATAGACAGAGAAGCTAGAAGTAAATAAAATATACAAATTCTATTCAACTTATGGGGGTTATAGGAACCTCCCATAGACTATGCACTAATATTTAGGCCAACATTTATATAACTTAAATAACTAGCTAATTGCTCTTGCATTCACTTTTGTGCAATAGTTAGCTTCATTACAGCGTCCTGCTCAGTCACTCCTTGTCTAAAGTTAGCATGTTCTCCTCATGTGGGAGCTTTTCTCCAGGTGCTCTGGTATTCCTTCAGCATTCTTCAGCCATGCATGTTAGGTTCATTGGGCACTTTAAACTGGCACAATGTGTGTATGAGTGCCATACAATACATTGGCACCTTGTTTAGCAATGGATCTAACCTTGTGTCCAGTGCTGCTGTAAAAGAAGCCAGCGGCCAACAACCCAGAACAAGATAACCAGGTGAGAAGATGGATGTCTCTGATGAAGTGTGTCCAGGGTCCGTGGTGGCTCGGAGCAGATGAGCGGTTACATTTTTACTTTCTCGTATACGCTGTATTGGGAAAGTATTGTAATTGTCCAAAGATTCGACATTTTAGACCTCCCTCACTTCGTCGTATACCAAGTAAAGGGAAAGTATTGGAATCCTACAAAAATTCCATATCGAGATTCAACGTTTTAGACCTCTCTGAGTGCGAAAATGCCATTGTTGGAATTATGTGTGTTTATGTAAATACAATAACTTGAATACGCTTTCTCTAAGGTCAACCAAATTTTGCATACAAATATTAGGTACAAAACATAGATTTCTGCTAACTTTTGGGCTATTTCCATTAACAGGAAGTGGTACTTTTACCTTTAATTCGTGCAGCTGCAGAGTCTGATTTATTCAACTTTACTTTTATAATAATTGCTCAATATATTATTAATTTGATTTGACATGTTGTTGATGGTTCTTTAATGCAGGGGCTCACAAAGTCAGTCCTGGGGGGGTGGCCCACTGTGGTTTCAGGTTTTTGTTCCAACAACTGAACAACTGAAAGCACTGATCTTAATTAATTAGCTGGTATTTTTTTTTTCTTTTCACTTATTCTATATTCAGAGAAGCACAGCAGTATGATTTTTACATTTTTAAGAAATTCAGAAATATTTCTATTTCTGCTTTTTTATTTCATTATATTTTGCCTTTTCTCTGTGCAGTTTGACCCCTTGTATATTAATAATGACAATTGAAAACAAGCAGAGCAGACCCCCAGGCAAACGACACAGAATTGTGAGAAGCTGCAACTACTTTAGCGTCAGACCCACTAGTTAGTAAATAATGGATTCATTAAACAATCAGAGGACATGGAAACACAGAATGAAAATCAAGATAAAAATATTGCTAAAATGAAAAAAAATACATTATCCCCAAATAACTGCTTAGTACATTTTTTTTTTTTTTGCCAGACTTTTTTCTAATTTCTATATTGGTCTCTAAACACAGAATTTGGGAAATAACAGTTCCCTTATTTAGCCCAGGAGTCAATTAAAAACAGAAGCTGGTTGGAACAAAAACCTGCATCCACAGTGGGTCCCCAGGACCTACTTTGAGAACTCCTGCTTTAATGTACATAATATAAAAATATAATCATTGTCTTATGGTTTACACCTCATATATCCATCCCAATATCCGAGTATACGAGAATGTTGAGGGTAGTCGACTCCCAATTGTTTTAAAATAGTGTGGTCTGACATGTGAGTGTGGGTGTGCACAGGAGTGACAAGTGGCCGCAGAGGATAATGGGCTGATAAGTCATTCATGTGAAGAAGACCAAGCAGCTCGGCCATTTCTACTTGGTGTTCTGCACATCATTCATTGCCCCTGCACTCACAGAGTGTATAAAAGATCTGAGTCAAAGAGAAAAAAGAGGAAGAAAAATCGAGGAGAACAAAAAGGAAGGGAAAACCAGTGTGACTGAAAAGAGGCAAGGCGATTTGAGAAGCACCTCAGTGGAGTGAGAGAAACTTGGGCTTGAGAGTTCTGTGGACACTAATGTTGGTGGTAGGATAAGCTAGCTGGGCTCGGAAGGTCCCAGTGGGTATTGAACGAGGAGGTGGCTGGTACGGGAGCCAGAAAGATGACAGGGTTTGCCAGCGTCTCAGCCCTGCTGCAGTTAGCAAGGGAAACAAAAGAAATTAGAGAGAGAGAGAGTTTTACCCTTGAATTTAGCAAATCATTAGATTTATTTGTTGTATTTTGTCTTCTGGCACTGTACTGTTTTTATGGATGATTTTCTGTCAAATGCATTGCCCTTTTTGGATACCATTTGTGAATAAATGCACTTTAAACACCTTACTTCTTGTTGTGCACCCTCATTTTCCCTAATTCATCTCAGTTAGGGAAAAGGAAGAAGCCCACGGCTGCGGGCACTTGACGCATCACGATTTTTTACTTTTACTTTCTAAGATAGAATTTTATCGTGCTTTGAATGCTCAGATTTTCAAAAAAAATTGAAGAAAGGCCTTTATACAGTATAACAGTTTACAAATGGAATTATCAAAAGGCTAATTTTATTGTATTCATATACTCATATATTCCCAAACAGGGTCAGGGTTGGAGGCCGGGAACGAGCCCTAGACCGGGAAACAATGCCAATATGAAAGCTCCGTAATAATGTTTAAGCACAGATGACTGTGTTTTTTTTTTAATGCTTTAGAGAAACCCATTTGGTGGAAGTTACATCTTCAAGTCTTCTTGGGTAAGTATCAACAAGCTTTGGGCAGTTTATCCCATGAGTAGTAAGAAAAGCGCTATATAAATGCAAAGAACTATTATTATTATTATTATTATTATTATTATTATTATTATTATTATTATTATTATTATTATTATTATTATTATTCATGGCAGATCATCTCAAGCTCTATTATAGTGGATGGGGAGCATCTGGAAACTGCCATCTTGAAGTCACTGCACACTTGATCTATGGTGTTTAAGTCTGGGTTTTGGTGGGACAGTCAGAAACCTGTCCTGAAGCAACTCCAGTGTGGTCTTGACCGAAAGTCATGCTGAGAGGTGAACCATCGTCCCAGCCTGAGGTTGTGTGCACTCTGCAGTAGGTTTTCTTCAAGGACTTTCCTACATTTGGCAACACTTCCACAACTGTGACCAGTCTCCCTATCCCTGCTGCTGACAAGCACCCCCATAACATGATGCTGCCGCCACCATCGCACTTCACAGTTTGGATGCTGTTAGGCAGGGCTGATGAGCAATGCCTGGTCTTTGTTAGATATTGTGCTTAGAGTTTTGCTCAAAGGGATTGATTTTTGTCTTTTTGGACTAAAGTATGTTTTTCCCCCTGTGCTCAGAGTTCTACTATCATATATAAATACCATCATATGCCTTTAACTGTAGAGTGGTCTCAGTTTAGCCACTCTACCATATTTCAGTAGAGGATTTCTGAAGCTCTGTCAGAGTGACCATTATATTCATGTTCCCCTCCTTGTCTAAGGTCCTTCTTGCCCAGGTTGGCTGGATGGGCAACTCTAAGAAGAGTTCTGTTTTTTTTAAACTTCTTCCATTTCATAGTTATTGTGGCCTCTGTACTCCTGAGAACACTGAAAGCTTTACAAATGTTTGGATCCCCTTGTCCTGATCGTACCTCACCACAATTTGATCACGGGGGTCTACAGAGAATTCCTTGGATATCACAGCTTGTTTTTTTTGTGTGAATTATCAGAACCACACATACACTGATGTGTGTCTTCCTAAATGATGTCTTATCAATTTAATTGTCCACCAGTGGACTCCAGTCAAGTTCTAGACCTATCATAAGGAGAATTAAGTAAAACAGCATGCATCTGACCATAATTTGGAGTGGCATGACAAAGGGTTTAAATACTTGTATAGAAGAGTGATATTCATTTTTGATTTTTAGTTACTGTGTAAACCTTTCTGAAATTATGTTTTAATTTTGTCACTATAGGGTATTGAATGTAGGATATGGGCAAAAATGGCAAATTTGCATATTTACAACTAAATCTATACATCCCAATAAAGTGTGCAGAAATTAAAACACTCTGAATACTTTGTCAAGCCACCATACACAAAGACAGTACGTTCAATCAATTTGCAATTTCAAATTGGCCCACTGTGATTGAGTGAGTGAGTGGCAGTGCATGTGAATGTGCCCAGCACTGGACTGGCACCTTGCCCAGGTCTGGCTCCCACCTTGCGGGATTGCAACTGGCTCTCCATGACCCTGCACTGAATAAGTGGGTGTGATTGCAGCTGAATGGATGGAAATATATTTAGCAATAAATAACAAAACAAGCAGAAGCAAGGACTGTGTTCATTGTTAATATACAAAAGTAGCTTTTCATATGAATAATTAACACCAAGGTCTTTAAAGCTGTACAGACTGCAGTCAAAAAGAAGGAAAAGAGCACTCAGCTGTTCTTAGAAGAACCATGAATGGCATCTTTACAACACAATATTTAAAGATGTTTATAGTGCCTTTCTTAGGGAAATGAAATTACACAGTGCCTAACAACATTCATGAATTATTATGTAAAACATAATTGGGCATGGACACAACATACTTTAGGGTTTTAATCATTTCTGACTTGATAACTGATAATTGTGGAGACAAGTAAAGTAAAGGAGAATTCATGCACCATTTGTCATGGTGGGGTCCTAGGGAGGCCTTCCTTTTCCTTTATACCTTTTATTACATAGACCATAACAGAATACGCCAGTTCCCGTACTCTTATCACACTTTCAGGGTTGTCTGCTACTGTAGTTTAACACTCCGCTCTTTCATTTACATCTCTAATGCCAGGCAATCAGATAGAGTGCCAGAACAGGCCAGAGAGAGTTACACTTGAATTTATACATTGTACATTATATATCCAAAATAGCAAAGTACATTAAGTGTTGATTAAATAATGCAACTCCAAGTAGGCTACCAGGTGACTCTCCGTCTTATTATGTTGATAGTTCTGTGTTCTGAGAGAGTGAGAGAGAAAGACCAACACATCTTTATGGATCTCATTAATCCAATTTTAATGATCTTTGACACACCTCTTACACAAGTGGGAGTGTGTAGTTCCCAACAACTCACCTCAATGAGGTTCAGACCCCATTCGAGACAGAGCTTTTCTCCTGGATCAGGAAGTGGAGCATTCCTTCCTGTAGGAGGGGTTCATAGAAATGTAAAGTGTCTTTGTGCTTTGATATTTTGAGCTCATGTGAAACCACTTCAACCAAATCAATGCAAAGCCTTCAGTCTTCCCGTCCATCTGTCGGCCTGTTAATCTCCAAGCCCCCCGTATTCCCCCCGGCTAGCTGGCCAGTCAGTTCCTGTGATTTTCCTATACTAGTTCTAACTTCTAATAAAAACAACAATTGGCTTCTAAAGTATTATTTCTTTCTAAGTACAATTTTTTTTTATCATATTATTACACCGTCCTCATAACAATACCATCACACAGTTCCTGCATATATATCATTCTGCAAACCTCTAATTCCAGGTCATTGTATAGGTGGTCTGATAGATTGAGATCTGTGGAGTAAACTAAAGTCATTGTCATGTTCATGGAAACAGCCTGAAATGAAAAGTGTTTTGTGACAGGGTGCTGTAAAATAATAAAACAATATAAGTGAATGAGAAAAAGATACCCAATACTGTCTTTTTTTGGTGCCTTTTATACTGAATCCTAGGCTGAAAAGCTTTACAGATTGAGCTGGACGTACTGCACATCTATCCATCCATTCATCTATTATCCAACCTGCTATATCCTAACTACAGGGTCACTGGGGCCTGCCAGAACCAATCCCAGCCAGCACAGGGCAAAGGCAGGAAACAAACCCCGGGCAGGGCGCCAGCCCACCGCAGTACTGCACATCTGGTAATACTAAAGAAATGGCTTTATGTGATGAGGTTTTGTATTAAAAATTAACATCGGACCTTTCTTACAGTTTACTGACAGCATCATAAAATCTTTATATAGTGCCTTTTATAATAAATATTTAATCTCTCCACAGGGTTCTGACTGGCATAAGGGATCTAAGCAGCCCCTACAGAGCCATGTAGCAACTCTGCACCACCGCTCAAGTAGAGAAGATGATTTTTCAACACTTCCACCCTAGAAATGGTGAGTCACCTATGGCGGCGTTTCTCAACCTATTTGTATTAAATAAATTAAATAAATGAAATTAAATAAATTAAATAAATTTGTATTAAATACTAAATGTATTTGCGACCCGAGTTTTCATAACAGTTTTAATCGCACCCCCCCTAACATTTTTTTGAAATGTAGATGCATATTTTATTATACCTACTTAACTTTTATCGACATTTATCTAACTCTATATTTATTGTTCTAGTATCAGAATGTAGTTTAAGTTAATTTGTTTTGGTTTCAGCAGATGTTTTTTCATATTTTTGATTCTTGTTTACTTTTTTCCACATCTTCGCGCCCTCATTTTTGTTACTTCGCGCCCCCCTAAGGGGCCCGCCTCACAGGTTAAGAACCACTGACCTATGACCATAAAATGGGTTAAACAGCTCTACACCATTGACTTTTGTCTAACAGAAATTAAAAATGAAGGCCACGATTTATAGCATCTTCTTAGTGCTGGTCACTTCTACAAAGTTCAGCCTCTGTTTGTCTTTTTTCTTTTCATGCATTTGCACATGATATGAGGAAAAACTGTTCAGCAATCATTCTCTCATCCTGGAGGAGGTGAACAACTACTTTTTTGACAAAACAACATCCATATCTTTTATTTAGAACAGTTCTGCATCTAAAACTTTATGCCAAGGGAAACTCAGCTGTTTTGCTGATCACTACCTGTTGTTACATGTTATGATTTTATATTTTACCAAACCTACGAGGTGTGATTTATATTCTGGATGAGGACAGTAGCAGCATGGTGCTTGTCGATCAAGTGTGGAGATAGGAATTTCATTGTATTGTGTGTACATGATAATAAATCTGAAATGAACAGATGACACTATTTGTGGTCAAAGCAAGGATGGTATTTAAAAAGAAAAAATAGTCTCTAAGTTCCACAATACCAATCGACACTACGTGCTTTCTATGGTGTGTTGTGTGTGTGCACGGTAAGAAAAATACTAAGGAATGAAAAGAAAGCAAATTATATGATACAGCTAAGAGACAAAATTACTTTTTTATAGTTCATGCAGTGTCGCTGTTGATCAGAAGACGGTAGGATGAGAACAACTGAGGACAGTATGTTTGAGTGAGTAAAAATAATTAGTAACTTTTACATTTCCTCGCTGGTAGATATTTATTAAAATGCACTTCTTAATGAGGCAGTTCTAATTTTAAGATTTGATGTCAATACAAAGTCATGATTTGTAGCCATTTTAATGAATCACCTTTGAATCATCTATATAACATTACAGAGGACCGCTGCTGGGGTTATCTCCGGTAAAACTGAGTCCTGCCATGTGCCGTATTCAAGAGATAGCCATATATAAGTCTTTGCTCTGGTTTGAAAGATGAAAACCACTGAATTTTAAACTGCTTTACAATACAAAGAGTTTTTCCCTGCAGATATGATGGAACAGGATCAGACAGTCTCCTTGAAAACCTTTGTAAGAGATCAGACAGACCACGATAAAGAGTTGGGACACCACCCTGGTGATCCTATATAACTGAAAGGCAGCAAAAACAAGAAAATGAGCAATAATTGCAAAAATGACTTTTCAGACGCAAGTTCCATAGTGAACTGTTTTCAAAATGGCCAAAATTCCAATCAGGAAGAGGCAGGTCCAGGTAAATGGACACTGGTAATGATATCAGAGATGTTACAGCTGTGAATCATCTGCTCTGCAGAGGGAAGAAGACAAAAGGCATTAGAACAAAACCCCTGGAGCAGTGGGTAATTACAGTCACCAGAGCCCTTAAGCTGTCCCCTATCCTCACGCGCGTGACACCTTCTACTTACGGAAACATGTCCTGAACACTACATTTACACTCCACCCTTAAAGGTTGCTTCAGGTTTCACTCAGTATGTTCTAAACCTATTGAATGTTAGCTTCTGACAAAGATGTCCTCTGAACTCTTCAAGCACATCACCGATTCATCCAAAGAAGCATTGAAAAATGTTGTGTTCCCATGTTTGATCAATAACAATAGCGAATCACATAGGCTTAGAGAAAGCAGTAATATCGGCACCAAACAAATGCAGTGGATGAAATCAACCACAGAATGTTGCAGGAGATAACCTGTAGGACGGTGGAGATGCGAACTAATACCCGGTGAAGCTCTTGGACAATTTGAGCCCATTAGGTGTTCCATTTCACGATATGACTCTGAACATTGAATGTTCCGTCATGATGTTTTGACATATACCTCCTCTAGATTGGCCATCAAGAAGCTTTATCTACATGTGACTGCAGCATCAGTACTCTGTGGAACACTCAAGAGACAAGATGTCATACCATCAGATCTTCCTTACAGTTTTAAACTCATACAGTTCCCGCTCAGATTAACTCTGCCATATCTTCCAACAAGCCACAAGGTCAGTCACTGAAAATGGTTGGTTTGAACCCAAAGTCATCAAGTTGTTTACGTGGACATCTAAAGATGGACCTGAAAAAGACCCCGTATATTAGCACCAGAAGCAAAAAACAAGAATGTTATAAGTAAAGGAGCCTTCCAAAAAAAGATAGCTCCCTCTACTGAAAGGAATAACTTTAAGGGCAATACAGATTGGTAGTGTTACAATTTCCACTTTTTTCACTTGGGCAATGCCAGCTGTTTTGTCTTGGCAGAGGTCTATATTACTCTCTTTTGCCCTTTTGTATTATTAATATGTAGCCTTTGTCAGAATGCTTCAAATCTCACAAACTTACCACTGTTTATAAAGTATTGTACCATATAACTTCTCCCCACCTTCCCTTCTGCATTTATAATCTCAGCCAATTAGGTGTAGTAAATGACAAGCAGAAGTTAATGATGGTCTTTAAATAATGTATGATTGATAATATTCATAAATAATAACAATAAGCAAAGTACAAGTGAACATTTACAACCATACAACCTGATAATGCTGATGTGTCATTTTGGGCGGCACACAAACTTATTTGTTACTTAAAATGTCTCTAGTTGAGTCATCATTTTTGGTCAGCTTTCTTCAGAGCAGGCCTTATGCCTGTCTCAGTATGGCTGCCGAGTTGTGCTTGTGTCAGTGCGGTCTTTTGTCAGTTTGTGGTGTGTCAGATGCTCCTTCATGATGATGGTGTAACAGAGAGAAGGAGGAGTAAAGCAAGCAAATGTATTGACTCTCTGTCCAAACCATACAGCCAATAGGGCGTCATGGTACTTAATGCCTTTTGATTTGAAACCAAACAGGCACTGCGGTGGGCTGGCACCCTGCCTGGGATTTGTTCCTGCCTTGCGCCCTGTGCTGGCTGGGATTGGCTCCAGCGGACCCCCGTGACCCTGTGTTGGGATGTAGCAGGTTGGATAATGACTGACTGACTGATTGACCAAACAGGCAACTTTAGACCAATGGAATTCTGGTGCAACACAATGGTTTTCACACCTGCCCCCAATACCATTTGTTACGGTGAAGTTTACCAGCTAGGTAGTTGGCATCCATGAGGGGATGATTGAGAGAGTCCTGCAGAGAATCACTTGCCAAACTGGTTTGTAATTTAAAATTACAGCGACTCAGTCTTAAAGACTGTGGTATTGGAGGGGAATTGGGGGGCGGGTTCTTAACCATCAATTCAGTTCTGTTCCTATCAATAATTTAAAATGAATATTACATTGCTTTGGCTAAGTTACAAATAAAGACATACAAATATTTATAAACTTATATACCAAATTTCACACCACAACACCAGCTAGTGCTTTAGTTCATTGCATACGTTTATACAAAAGCGGGCTGCAGTACATCAATTTAAAGCTCCTCTCAGAGTGACAATTTTAGCACATAATGCTGGGCAGCAACATTCATCTCTACATTTTCAGAACATAATCCATGTTGGCAGAAGCTAGAGCTCATCCTGGCTAGTTTGGGTGCAAAGCAGTAAGTGGCTCTGGAGTGAGTGCACTCTTTGGGATATTAAAGAACTATGAGGGGGGAAAAATCTACACAGAGAAAGAAAGAAAGTACAGGCGAGAAGCAGAGAGTGATTCAAACCCGAGCAGAAGCAAGGACTATGAAGCTGTGAGGCATCTGCACAAAGTACTGAGCCACTATGCCAACCTAATCTGTACAGAATGATCAGACAGCAAAGTGAAAGGAGTCAAGAGACTTTCATGTCCTATATTACCACAAAGCTCATTACAGAAAAAGAGTTTTTTGGTTGATTTATTTATTTAACTTTTATCTTTTACATTGTAGAGGTTCAGGAACGGCGCAGGGTTTTGATATCTGGAGGGTTTAGAAATGTGGTGAGCTTTCATGAAGAACTTGAAATTACCACTCTTATGATCTGGAGAATTTGCCCCTCTGTTAATACAGCAATCTTTAATCCAAACCATAAAAATAAGGATAAACAAATATATCAAAAATACAGAATGTCTGCATTTTACAAAAGGAAGAAATTAATGTACGGATATGTGTGCACACCCCCCTTAGCCAACGCCTACTAGAATAAAGCCCCCTGACCAAGACAAACACTTGGAGAGCTGCGTGTGCAGCATCTGCTCATTAAAAGCGACATAGAGAACATTTATCTGTAAATTTTTCAAAATCCTGTGACTTCATTTACATCATGTACAGTACATCCACCTTTGTATTAGCTTACAAGTTCTATTTACCATAATAAATATGCGCTGCCAAATGTTATCTCCCTGTGGATGCCTTATTAAAAGGAAAATATATGCTTACCTAATTAAAAAATTAACACCTACTGTCACATAACAGTGTATCGTGCTCATTGCAGTTCAAAGATCTCAAGGAAGCAGGTGAGAGCTATTCAATTATGCACAGTCGCACAATGAGACAAGCCCGGTGACAGCTACTGCTTAGCTGGAAGATCCCTCCATCCCGGCACTTCATTCTCAATGAATCTGTACTGTACGCCTGTCACTGGAACCTGATCCCCTGATTGGGCTGTCAGATCAACTAGTTGCTAATTGAGCAGCATGTCTGCCGTTGTCTAATAGAGAAAAAGTTGACACCAATTATCTCCGAGCTAAGACAAGCTACAAACAATATGTTCGAAACTCTCTGGCGGACCTGTCTTATTAGCCTCTGAAGCAGCACTTTCGACTCTTTAAATAAACACACATTTAGAGGCAGGGGGTAAAAAGTAAAAAAATACACACACACACATATATATATTTCTTCTGCTCACTCCTGTGAAAAAGTGGTTGCCCACCTTTTCATTGCAATGAAATATAAACAATTTACAGCTTACAGTACCTGCGACGTGCCTGTGACAGCATCAACCATAAAGTTACAATTACGCCTGAAAGGCATTCTCATGTCTATCTATCTATCTATCTATCTATCTATCTATCTATCTATCTATCTATCTATCTATCTATCTATCTATCTATTATATAGTGCCTTTCATGTCTGTCTATCTATCTATCTATAGTGCCTTTCATCTATTTAATATGTAGTGCCTTTCACATCTTTCTATCCATTGTGAAGAATAAACACAGACAAACAACAAAAAAAAAGAGTTGGGTAAATTTCCCATATAATGTCTGGTGGACAAAGTAGTTAATAAAGACTGATTCACTGGTCAAACTTGCAAAGTACATTCAACATTGTAGAGAATTTGCACAGGTCTTTTATGGAACGGCGGCAGGAAGGAAGTGTGGAACGAAAAGGAACTGGAAGTGACATCAACGGAAATGACATCTTCAGAGATTAACCGGAAGTGATGTCATCAAAGAAGGGCCAGGAGTGACATCATCATGAGGTGCTCTGTTCCAACCCCTTATCTCTTGATATTTCACTCTCATTTGGACCCTTTGGCTGCCCCCTAAGTGCACGTGTGTGACACAGTCTAATATATAGAGCCTTTCAGACTCTTGTCCCCAACCCTATCCATTGTTCTTTTGACTGTATGCTTCAGATTGTTTGGTGAACAGTTGGCCAAGTCTGAAGTCGGAGTTTTGATGGGATTTCCCCCTCTAGTGGTCATTTTTGGAAGTGCTTTTGGAATTTGAGTGCTTTGGGACTCTTTGTTCATGACATATTTATTGCAGAGGCATTAACTAATGTCCAAAAACTTACCCAGGACAGGAAATATGAACCTCCTTCTGTGTGCTGCCCCATGGGTATCCTATTTTGATGATGGTACATTTTCTCTAAGACCCTGCTAGCTTTTATTGCAGATTTTAACCCAATTATTCCTTGACATATAGTAAGTTCTGAGTAAAAACTTTGTCCAACTTTTCTACTACTTTCCTTTTGAATGAAAGAACACTACTTAACCTCTTAAACAAAGCCACCCACCAAAACAATCACACTATGTATTATACTCAAACTACAGTAAATAGAATTGTGAAAATGATAATGACTGGTGTAAAAAGTAAGCAACTGAATGCCTGGCAACATATGTCTAAGATTATATAAATATAAATAGAAAATGTGATGGATTTACAAATAAATACTCACAAAGAAATGCTTATTTCATGCAGAGAAATAGTGGAGGTGATATTTTGGATAAATGATGGCTTCTTCCATAATTTATTGTTGTGATATGACTACCTTTGACTGACTGTTATGAGCTGCTGATGATTTATTGAAAATTCACTTTTCTGCAATTACATTCACTTCAGTTAAAGGACATGTCCAATGTATCTGCACCTACAGGCCTCATTCTACAGAAATACATATATCGAGGCATGGTGCATGACGTAGTGCGTAGTTAAACTAGCATGTTGAACATATTAACACAGAGAGGCCGGACATATTTACCTACCCACCCAGTAAAACTCTCACATACATGTATGGATATATAGAAAGCGTAGGCCTGTATTCTAATGTTCTGTATATCAAGTGTTAGTTTAACATCGGCCATTTTGCTCCAACTGATAGCTAATAAACCTCTGTACGAAATTCTCAGCAGTACATCAAGTTCCAAGTGGTGCAGTGTTCACCATCTTAGACTGGATGTTCAAATTACAGCTCAGTGTGGAGTATCCATCTTCTCCCTGGTTTCCTCATCTCCTCCACACCCCTGAGGTGTGCGTTTTTTCTTACTTAATGACTCCAGGTCGGTCCAGTATGGTGTAGTGCTGGCATTTGCATGAGGGTCACCCACTCTGCTTTAGCTTTCCATCCAAACTTGATCCTTTCTTGTTGGATAAGTTCCAGCTGTATGCAACCCTAATAGGCAAATACTGGGCTTCAGATTAAATACACACAGCCCTTCATTTGAACTTAATCGACAACTATCTTTACTAAAACTGAGAAGGATTGACACCAATTTCTAAACTGATTTGATTTATCAGCAGTGATCAGTTGTTTCACTTGTTATTGACATTCATGGCATAAGCAGTGCCATCCAAAAGTAAAGTTCAGAAAGTCATTGTCCTGCTGACATGCTAACCCTTCAGCGCAGTCCAAGCTCCACAGTGTTGTGGAATTGGTTTTCATTAAGGATATCTCTGTTCTTTGCCTCAACTAGTCGAGGGACCTGCTGCTGAAAAACAAACCCACAGCATGATGCTGCCACCACCATGTTCACAACTGGAATGGTAATCCACCAGTAAAGAGCAGTGTCTACTTTCCACCCAAAATAACACTTAAAACTGAGGCCTGACAGTCAAACCAAAGAATCTTATTCCTTATACTCTGAGAGTCCTTCAGGTGCTTTTTGTGCAAACTCCAAGTGGACTTTCATGGTGTCGTCCGGCCACTGTGCCAGTGGAGGGTGGCAGTGATGGTTGTCCTCCCATCTGCACACAAGTTCTCTGGATCTCAGTCAGTTAGAGTGGCCATCAGGTTATTGGTCACCTCTGTTATCAAGGCATTTATCCCTAGATTGATTAGTTTGGCTGGGTAGATATGTCTAGCAAGAGTCATGGTTGTTTCAAACCTGTCTTATTTAAGGATTATGAAGAGCACCCTGCTCTTAGGAACCTTCGATGCTATGGATATATACTGTATATATATATATATATATATATATATATATATATATATATATATATATATATATATACAGTATATATATATAGTGGCAGACGGCTGGGGATCCTGCTCAGCGGGGACGCCTGGAAGGTGGAAAGACGGGGGGAGGTAGCCACGAGAGGGCTGCTGCCTGGTCTGAATCAGGGCCACGGAAACAGAGCGTAGAAGCTCATCCCTGTTGGGGCCCGTGGCCACCACCACGGGGCACCTGGAGGATTACAGAGCCTTGGACTGCCGGATCAGGAACTGAGTACACCTGGTGGAAGTGCTGCAGGAAGAACATCAACGAGTACCTGGAGCACATCTGGGGCAATATAAAAGGTGTCGCCTCACTCCATTAGAAGAGCCGGAGTCGAGAGGAAGAGGGCGGAGCTCGCAAAGACAGGAGTAGAGGCAGCAGAAGAATTGAGAGAGTAAAGGATATCCAATATATTTTGAAACCTCAACACAATCTTGTCTGTAAGTGCTGAAGGCAAATCTTGTGACCTCCTGGCTTGATATTTGCTCAGATACACCTTGTCAAATGTGGGATCTTCTGTTTTTTTTTTAAACATTTTATTGAATTTATTAAAATCAATAAACATTCCATACAAGCAAGTTCAATTTTACAAAGTTAGGTTCGAATCAAATCAACACCCACCCATGGTATAAGAGAGCTAGGCCAACATAGTGAAACTTTAATAGTAAGAAATAAATAAATAGAATAAAAAAGGGAAGAGAATCCACTTCCTCAATTTAATTGCTTATTCTAAAATGTTATTGATTAGGTCCTGTCAGGTTTTAAAAAAAGTTTTGCACAGATCCTCTAAGTGAGAATTAGATTTTTTCCAATTTCAAATAGTACATAACATCAGTTACCTACTGACTTAAAAAAGGAGAGTTAGGATTCTTCCAGTTGAGCAAAATAATTTGTTGTGCTAGTAGTGAAGTAAAGGCAATCACAGTTTGTTTGTCCTTCTCCACTTTAAGCCATCTGGAAGCCCACCAAGCACAGCTGTTAATGGACATCCCTGACTTGTAACAGGGTGTTGTCCATCAGCAAAGCAAAATGGTATTTCAACAACATGTAAATAATAACAAATTAATTAGTACTAATTACCAGAAGCAATAAATAATTGAAAAATGAGTAGCCAGAATTGTCCTTCGGTATGGAAGAATCCATGAATCTACGTATAATTTGGATAAGAAAAATGTACTACAGTCATAAAAACATTTTGAAGTGTGATGCTCATAACTGCTTAAATGTCTGACATCCCTGTGCACGATAGCAAAATGTAGCTGATCTGATGTAAGTTAATGTGATGGGCGGCCTCAGCCCTTACCTGGCCAGAATACCACCTGGATGGAAAGACTTGGGGATAGTTCATCTGCGAGGCACGACCTCCTCTGGGATGCTCTGGTCGGCTGTGGCACCACAGATTCCCGCAGGGCACAGAATTTGGAACAGCCCTGTTGGGTTCTGTGGGGGCTGCCAGGGGGAGCTGCAGAGCCATATGATGGATTTCCAACACACCTGGGAGTGATTCCAGGTAATCGTGATGAACCACCTGAAGTACTCCCAGGTGATGAATAAAAGGAGCTGCGTCACTCCAGTCTGGGAGCCTGAGTCGGGAGGAAGTGGGCGACGCTCATGAGGAGGAGGAGGAGGAGGAGGAGGAGGAAGGACTGGCAGAGAGAAGGGATGTGTTGTACTGTATGGACTGTGCTGTGGGGAGCAGAGAAAGGCGCACCCCAGCAGTAAATAAACGTGTCTTGCCTTGGACTTGTGTCTCTTTTCCTGTATGTGTCCGGGTTTAGGGCGGCTGCACGCCCCGGTATTCCACACTCTTTTTGATCCAAATTGCCACCTCCAGCATAAACATGGCAATTTTTGGAAATTTGTTAACTTAATCTTTTCATTTCAATTTAAAGTAAATACTTACTGTATATACTTGCATATAAGTTGGGTCTTGAAACTCGAAAAATCGATCACAAAATCAGACCCCAACTTATTAGCCCTTTCAAAAATACGACACTTATTTTATTTTTATTTTTTTACATCTTCTTGCTTCCTCTAATCTAACATCAGTTTCTCAGACTTTTTTCTCTGAATTTTGTTGCAGCAGTGCAGTTACCAATTTCTTTCGCCACTTCAACAACTTTTAATTTAAAACCAGCTTCATATTTTCTTCTGATCGTAGATAAAGGATGCTCTTATGATAAAAGGTGTATGAGGGTGTGAGATACAAAAAACATAAATCAGTGCAAACCTCAGGTATTACCGTGTGGTCACGTAGGTACAATACATAGAATAAAAAGGCAGTGAGCTCTGTGGCTACTCTCTCAGGTGGGCTTTAGTATTTCGTAATCTCTTGGAACAATTGCGTGAGTTTTCGACTTATACGACCGACGTTATAAAATACTGGAAATTAAAATAAAAAATCAAGCAGTGATAATGCCAGGGAGCTACACTGAAATCCCAGATTGGAGCTTATTTGTTAAGGTTGTATGTTCTTCCCATGTCTACGTGTTTTTGTTCCACAGAATCCCATTTCTTCCCACAATGATGATTGGTGATTAGAATTGGAACAAGGTACTTGAAGTTCCTCATGCTGGGCCCTTTTCAATTCAGAATATGTTGTATTCAGTGCTTTTGGGATAATTTAAGTTACTTAAACCTTGGGAATTTGAAAAAAAAAGGCGCTTCAGAAATCCTAAACAATAACTACATACAAAAAAAGCACCCTTCGACTCCACAATTCTCTAGTCCTCTTTGTGCAGTTCAGGTTCATGGGAAAGGAAACCAACCCTGGTACCATCTGGAACTAATTCTGGACTGGCATCAGTCCATTAAGGAGTAAATAAATAAAATAACTGGATTTTTGAATTGCTTTCATCTGTTGACTATGTGTCAGCATTCATTTTTTCATTTTGTGATATTTTTCTACGAGTTCCTAAGACTCCCATCACATTGCTTTACACAATTTTTTTTCCAAACTTCAGAATTCTATAATTCTCACTTTTTTTGCATATGTTATGGCTGCAGAATTATGAAAAAAGGTAAACTGAGTGCGAATAACAACCTTGTTGTTCTAGTAATTGAATACAATCCAATTAGGATGAATTTCAAGTATGATGGCAACAATTTGCTTAAAGATGGTTTGGGGTGTTGAAGTCTCATTACTGGAGCTCAGAGTCTCGCCTCATTGTTTATCAGTTTTTATACTTCCTGCACTTTTATTTTTTCATCCTGGCACCTCACAGGACAGGTTTTGATTACAATTACAATCAGTTTGGTTTATATCTACAGCCCACAACCACACAATTACAGTCAGCCTTTAAAATGACCAATGAATTTACAGATTAAAGCAATTCAGATTCATTTGCTATTTGATATCCATTTCTGGGTGGGCTTTGTAATTTTTGTGTTAAAGAAAAAAAATTCGGACGTGTGCGTCAGTAAGCTTTGCGCCATACGAAACCAAGTTACCCAAACTGTTCTATAACATTTCAGTAATCATTTACCGCTCAGATGCTGATCGTTCTGATCATAAAAGAGGTCATTACGATAGCAATTGACAAGAAGAATTCATAATTAATTGCAGAATTATGGTATGTCAGGGTTCCTCTAGAGTGCCTCTTTCTCTTGGACGATTTGGCTCAAAAACTAATCAGCACGTCGTCATCTCATAACAGGCTTAGATTTTGACTTTGGTATATTTCTGTCCAGCCATTTTAGCTTTACAGCTTCCTGAAGAAGTTGTGACACACAGACAGACACACAGCCATCATCGAGATATTGATGTTTCAGTATCAGGGGACACCAAAACGTTGAGATCTTTTGAAAACCGGAGATTGAAATTTCTGATGAATCTAAAGCTCTCACTTCTCCCCCATAGATGAGAGGTTATAAAGAAATAAACTTGTCATTATTTAATTTTTTCCAAACGTAATACATGTTTATATGTGTCCAATTCATTTGCAAACTGTGTTTCTTTCATTTTATAAAACATAAGGGTAAACATTTTTTATTTCTTGAAAAAAAACGAAATTACTGCCTTTATTTTTATTGGCATTCTAGTATGTTGTTTTTCTGTTTATCACCATTTTCCAGCCAGGTTGCTAATACACTACTAATTGCGTCTTCCCAAAAGCTGCACCCAGCTACACTCTTATTGCTGTGATTTAAAAGGCATTTACTATCCATGCTTGTGGTTACTAAAGATTTTTGCTATTTCACTAAACCAGGAGTTGGGCCTCATGCATAACACCATGCGTAGAATTCGCACAATAAAATGTCGTAAGCACAAAAGCCGAAATGTGCTCACGCACAGAAAAATCTAGATGCAGGAATCTGTGCGTTCGCCAACTTCCGCATTCTTCCGCTACATAAATCCCGGTCAGAGTGAAAAGTAACGCACGTGCACGCGCTTGCTGTCCCGCCCCAACTCCTCCCAGAATTACACCTCTATGAATATGCAAATTAATATAAATCGCCCTTAAGGTCAGCGTTCTGTGAAAAGGCAATGGCAAAAACAAGAGGGAAAATATAAGAATTTCAGCGAATACCAAGTGGAGGCAAAGAAAAACGTACTATTTGTTGTTTTAAATAGTTGTATCAACAAGAAAAGGAAGTCGATTGAATGACATGGCGTGTCGGAGAAACACGAAAGCTCAAGTTCACAAAGTCACAAAGTCGCGCAGTGCGCGAAATAAAAAAGAAGTTGTCAGATATCCAAGTCACCGTGAAAAGGTGTAATTATGAAAAGTCGTAGCCCACCGGCTGAGCTTATTAGGGTTCAGACAAAAAAAAAAATAGGCACACAATGAGAAAAAAAGCACGAAATGTCAACTTCAATCTCGAAATTTCCACTTTAATCACGTAGTTTATTTTGTCATTAAAGTAGAACATCATAAACTTCATCTTACAATCGTTTAATTTGTTAGTTTCTCAAATCCCATCGTAACTAAAGTAGCACATTAAATGCTTGTTTTGTATGTGATCTTCTATGTGTGTGAATCACTACATGCTTACCGGCTTTCTCTTCCTCCAACAGGACACAGAATCCATTACATTCGTGATATTACAGCTCTCTGAATAATTAAAATACTGAAATGTATACGTGATATCATTTTCATGATGATTGGAATGAAAGCACGTTATTAAACATGGGAACACGATGGCGCAGTGATTGATCATATGTCAGATGTTTGCTGTGCCATGTGCGACCTTCGATGAAATACTTTATTACAGAAGTACTGTCTCTTTTAAACGTACTAACCTCCAATGCCTGGCCTTACTTTTCTTTCTCCAAGTAACCGATCGCCACACAATCAGCTCTGTAATAGACGTTAAGCCATCTGTAAACTTACAAAGGTGATTCTTCAGAACTTTTAAGGAACATTGAAATATCTTCATAGTACGTGTTTAATTATTCTATCCATCCAGTGTCGCGCCTGTCCCAGCAAGAGGCAGGAACAATCTATGAACGGAACGCCAGCTCCTTGCTAGCACTGTAGCACCGTGTCCTCACATATTTATTAACAATATAGATTATTTAAATGAATTGGTATAATATAATCAACGTATTTTGCTGCATTTCATCTTACAAATGATATCGTCATCATATGTAAATACGCGCTTTATAAAGTGGCTCAGGTTGTGCAATATTATAACTGTATCGCAAGTTTACAGTGAGGTGATTGTACTTATAAGTACAAACAGTTCTACAAGGAGCACTTGATTGAGTGCATTTAGAGTTCTTGAGATGAAACTGTTTCTGAACCGCGAGCTCCGTACAGGAAAGGCTTTGAAACGTTTGTTGGATGAGAGCAGTTCAATAGACAGCATGGCTGAGGAAGCGTGGGCTTGATGCTGTATACCGATAATTCTCTTTCCAGTCAGCTGCTGTAGATCTTTGATTCCTCACTCAGATACAGTGATATAAATACTCTGAGTGGTGCAGTGAGAGTAATATGGAAAAAGATGATCCGCTGTGGCAACCTGCTGAAAGAGGAAGAAGAAGGTGCAGTGAGAGTAACAACGCTAAAGCAGCTATTGTATTTAGAATAGTTTGACCATTCTGTGGACCATTATATTGTTACTGGTTAATTACAATCAGATGCATTAAACTAATAAACAATATGCAGTTAATTTCAGTGTATTTATAAAGCGACGTCAGGAAAATTAAGGATAACTACAAAGGAACAGTACCATTGCTTTGACGCTGGGTGCCGCCAGTCTGCAAAACCGAGCGCAGAACTTGCGTACAACAGGTTATGAGGTACCGTGGAAAAGTGTGTGGCTTTACGCCAAGTGTAGATTTTATACATTGCGATTTGAGTGTGGAAACATTCTCACGTAACATTTCTGTGTGTACTCACCATTTATACATGAGGCCCCTGGAGAGCTAATGTGGCTGTCAGGTTTCATTCTAACTCTTTTCTTAATTAGTGACCAGTTTTTGCTGCTAATTAACTATTTCCCTTTACTTTAATGGACTTTTCTTGAGACCTTGACCAGTGAATTGATTCTTTTTTCCTTAAACAGCACCTAAACTTAAATTTGATGTGAAGCGAGCCAACAGATGTCCAACTAAATTGGGGCCTCAAACTCCAACCAACTTCACTTCATTCAGTTTCTTAATTTGAAGCCAATTCTCGTTACAAATTAAACCCGTTATTTAATTCCATGCCACTCATTCTGCCATGGCAGACATTTCCAAAACTATTCTTTTTTAAGAGTACCGTCAAAATGTTTTGTGGACCTGAGCAGATCAACATTACCGAGGCCTTCACCCTTCTTTATTTTCAGTTATTGTGTGATGGACCCAAGTTGTTGTTTATGTGTTGGTACATTTTGTGTCTTAATATTGTTTGGTTGCTAATTAAGAAAAAAAAGAAATAATGAAGGGGCCCGAGTCTTATGTTTTGCATCAATTAAAATTAAGGCAAAGAGATATTAGCAGCAAAATCTGGTCACTAATTAAGAAAAGGGTTAGAATGAAAACCTTTAGCCACAGTAGCTCTCCAGGACTGGAGTTGGAGACCCCTGCACTAAACGATTAGGACTTTCTTTTTGGTTCTAATTGAATTGTGTAAGTTGTTAAGTGAATTTGCCCTGTGGTCTGAAGCCAGTTTTCTCTTCTCCCTTCCTGGCCCTTCTAAATCAGTCTGTTCACTTGTGTTAATCTTTCTGAGGTCAGACGCAGTGTCAAAGCATGTGACCAATGGCTCCACCCCCTTTGTGTCCCATTCAAAAGTGTCCCCACATATATGTTAATGACACAGGACATAAAATCAAATCCAGATGTTTAGCCTGGCCAAGTTACTCTCTCTAATTGAAACTACCCTGTGCTTTCCATCTTTCAGTTAGTAAACCCGGCCAAGTTCAAAATCCATCCATCCATCCATTATCCAACCCACTATATCCTAACTACAAGGTCACGGTGGTCTGTTGGAGCCAATCCCAGCCAACACAGGGTGCAAGGCAGGAAACAAACCCTGGGCAGTGCGCCAGCCCACCGTAGGGCACACACACACACACCAATCACACACTAGGGACAATTTAGAATCACTAATGCACCTGGCGAACCTGGGTCTCCCAACTGCAAGGCAGCAGCACTA
Organism: Polypterus senegalus; assembly: GCF_016835505.1. NCBI lineage: Eukaryota > Metazoa > Chordata > Cladistia > Polypteriformes > Polypteridae > Polypterus > Polypterus senegalus. Next base: position 139,205,981 of record NC_053166.1, read on the forward strand.
CCCACTGCGCCACCGTGCCGTCCAAGTTCAACATGAGTGGCCAAGGCATATTCTGTCAGTCAGGAAGGTGTCCAGCATGATAAACACTGAACTCTGTGATCTCATTAGACCTCCCACAACAGGCTCCCCCCTAAATCTGCTCGACTAATTGGACATTTTTTAATAATGACCCTTCTTCTCATCTTAGGTTACAAGTGTTCTTTCATATAAAGTATGAAAAATATGGTCTGCTTCTGATTTGTCTGCTTATCCCTGGGATACAGATTCTTTCCATGTATTGCAAAGATGCTGGTGTGCTATTAAGCCATACGTGCTGGAAGCATGAGGATCTGAAATTTGGATGGATGTCACTATTACATCAGTAATAAATGGCCCATTTCTTTACAGATAAAGAACAGTGTGTGCTTATTGTAGTCAATGGAAAATAAAAATGTAATGGTACTTGCTAAAAGGCAGGCTCCCTCTAGGAAGCATAAGCACAACCTCACGCTCTGCAGCTTTCTCTACTCAGTGCTAAAATGAGCGGGCAGCCTGCTGAGCTAAAGGAACTTTCTATTTACCCAAGAGACTTCTATCACACTCACCAGTGGGGATGCTGACATCGTCACACCAGCCATAGCAGACTAAAATGTTACAAAATACAAGATAGATACAACAATAAACTCTCCACCTGTTGTTTACAAATGTAAGAACTTGAACTTGATTATGATAAATCTGAACATGTAAATACTGAGGCCTGTGGGATTATCAAGAGACTCGTTGTACTATCCATCTAAGGTGGGCTGAAATCAAAGTAATCAACATAGACCTCAGCGTAAACATTTGCAGTGCACCTTCTATTGGAATGAATTACATAATGCATAATAAGAAAATGTAATTGAATTTGTCATTCCAAGAAATGGTGCTTTACAAACATTTGTTTCAAAAAATGTACCATCTGTTGGAATGACAAAGGCAATGCATCCATCTCTGTTTTGTGCCATTTGGTATTGGTTTTGTAAAAGCAGTGTTAAAATGTTTGTGCTGTGCCATCTGTTGGAATGGCAAATGCAATGCATTTTGTTAGTACAAATGTTTGTGATGCACCATCTGTTGGAATGACAGAAACACACCAGAAAGATGGACATACACGCACACACATAGACATTAATCCTTTTATTAAGGTGGATGGGCTGGTGGGGACCCTGCTTTAATTACAGCAAACCTTTCTGCCCACCAGGTTTCTGCTACCTAAAATTGTTTGACTTTCCAGAACATATGAGATCATAAGTTTTTGATTAAGACCAATTAGCAAGGCGTAGTCTGGGACAGCATTGCATAAATGATCTAACAGCCATATCTGAGGAAACGCAGAGGTTGCCGTCAGGAAAGTGACTCAAGTAAAAGTAATATTTCCCTCTTAGACAGCGACTCAAGATTATGTTTTAAAGTATCCAATGTTAAATTCTTCAATATCAAAAGTACAAGTAAATGTCTAATTCCTCCTTCTGTTTAATTGTTAATCAAAAAAATTCTTACCTACTTGAAATAATTCACGCTCCCTACTTTTTGCATGTTAGTCGTATTACAACCACTAAAGTATAAGCCAAGCCACTGCACCTTGAATTTGTAACATTCAGTGCGGGAGAACATTTTCATGTTTTTGTCTTAATTCAGTAGCCAGCTTCCTGTTATTTTTAGGAACTCTCCTTCATGAGGTGAATTTTTGCAAAACTAACTCTTTAATTGTAATTAATTTAAATGACAAATAATTTAAGTGTTCCCTGGCCCCAAAAATCACCCTTATTTTTATTCAAAAAACACCAAGCTTTATGAAAATGGACAGAATTGGTGTAATAATAACATTTGTCTTGAAAACAAACCTTGATAAGGTATTGCCCTTCACTACATGATCCAAAAGAATATGCATCTGTGTATCTGGGTGTCCATCTAGTTACTGTGTCTCTGTTATACCAACAGATGGAGCATCACAAACATTTGTAGTACTAAAATACACAGTATTAATCATTTCAACAGATGGCACATTACAAACATTGAGAATGCTTTTACAAATCCCATAGCAAATGGTGTATAACAGAGACATGTAGTGTGTTGTGTGTAGATGGGTGCAGACACAGGAAGCAGAGGTTTATGGTGTGAGAAACCCTACCAGAACTGGCTGATGCTAAGAAAGAGTGGTGCTCCACTGGGGTGAGTGCTAGGGCTGCTGCTATTTTTAATATATATAATTGATTTGGATAGGAATATAAAGAACAAGTTGGTTAAGTTGGCAGATGATACCAAGATAGGTGGATTGGCAGATAATCTAGAATCTGTTGAGTCATTACAGAGTGGCTTGGACAGTATACAGGCTTGGGCAGATTTGTGGCAGATGAAATTTAATGTCAGAAAATGTAAAGTATGAGACGTAGGAAGTAAAAATCTTAGGTCTGAGTATACAATGGAAGGTCTGAAAATCAAAAGTACGCCTTATGATAGGACTTAGGAGTCATAGTGGACTCGACTTTATCAACTGCCAGACAGTATTCAGAAGCCATTAAGAAGGCAAACAGAATGTCAGGTTCTATAGCACCCTGATTTGTACACCACAAGTCCAAGGAGGTTCTGCTCAAGCTTTATAACACACTGGTGAGGCCTCATCTGGAGTTCAGTGTTCAGTTTTGGTACTCATGCTACAAAAAGGACATATTAGCACTAGAAAATGTCCAGAGAAGAGCGACTAGGCTGATTCCAGGCCTGCAAGGGATGAATTATGAAGAAAGATTTTAAAAAGCCTGTGGTGGGTTGGCGCCCTGCCCCAGACTGGTTCCTGCTTTGCGCCCTGTGTTGGCTGGGATTGGCTCCAGCAGAACCCCGTGACCCTGTGTTCGGATTCAATGGTTGGAAAATGGATGGATGGATGGATTAAAAAAGCTGAGCCTTTTCAATTTAAGTCAAAGTAGATTAAGGGGAGATATGATTGGTGTTTAAAAATATCAAGGGAATTAGTCCAGTGGATTGAGACTGTTATTTTAAAATGAGTTCATCAAGAACATGGGGACACAGTTGGAAACTTGTTAAGGGTAAATTTTGCACAAACATCATTGAGTTTTTCTTCTCACAGAGGACCATAGACAATTACCAAGTAGTATGGTGGAAGAGTAGTGACCTTCAGAGTTCGAGTTGATGTTATTTTGGAAGAATTAAGTGGATTGGATTGGCGAACTTAGTTGGGCTGAATAGCCTGTTCTCTTCTAGACTGTTCTAATGTTCTAACGAATGTGAAGCATTTGTGATTCCAAAAGATGCCACATCACAAACATTTCAAGTAATGCATTTCATTACTACAAATGTTTATGATGCACTGTCTGTTGGAGTGACAAATGCAATGTATTTTATTAATACATTTCAATAGATGGTGCACTAGAAATGTTAATGCTGAGGTCCAAGCTGATTACTTCGATTTCAACCCGTCTCAGATGGGTAGCTCAGCTAGTGTTTAGTAAATCTCTTTGCCTGGTCTAGTTTCACATTCAAAGCAACAGACTTTTTTTTTTTCTGGGCTTTTCCATCTGTTACATAATGTGTTATAAACCTGTGATGCCAAGAATAATGTAATAATATGTGACCAGCCCATGACAGGATGAGTGAACAACAGCATGTGAACATACAAGCCCACTTAACTACTGGCTGCAGATCAGCCCTGATCCATTTGGTGGGCTACTGTGTGGGCAGCATCAGCCGTGGAAAAAAAATGACATTGGCATTGCACATCAGCAACAGCCCCGTCCCAAACACCCAGGTGAACTTGAATATCTGCAGATGATCAGATGTTAGCACCCACAGCACACATTTGATTATTCAGGTATTAATGTTTTAATGAAGTTTAGTTTAGATAAATGAATGAGTAATGCCTTATGCTTAACTGCTGTCATGCATGAGTGTCTGTGGATCACTCAATGAGCTCATCTGAGGTACAGTATGTTCTACCACCCAGGGCTGAGATGGGGTGCTACTGCTAACCTTCGCCTCTTCTGTTTCCCCCACAGCACAGAGAAGATGCCCAGTGAGGTCAACTGACTCCGCCCCATCCAGTCACCCCCACCTATAACTCCCACAGCCATCACAAAGATACAGTCCATTTTGAACAGAAGGCACTACAGGATGGAACTCCCATCTGGGGACCCAAAGAGAACACAACTCCTAGCCTTTTAATTTTGGACCTTTTAATTATATTTAAGTCCTTTGCGCCCATTTTCTTTTTATTTCCCTCAATTGGATTAAACAGGGACAACTAAGTTTACGCCCCAACATTTTTTCCTTAGTCTGTGAGTCCTTTTACTCAACCACATTATGTAGTCCTCTTATTTTCTTGCTTAATATTGCAGTCATAAACGTGTCTAGCAAAATGTATGAGAGTAAAAGTAGCCATTTGCATGTGAAAATATAGTAAAGTGAAAGTGAAAGTAGAAAGAAAATTTGACACTTTGTTGTACGGTAACAAAGTATTCTACGTCTACTTCCCCATGACCAGGTATTAGAAGAACTGCTTTCAGAGGATGGATGGATGGATGAATGGATGCCCCCTCTGATTTCAGAAACATTTCTCACAACTCTAACATTCACTTCATTGTCTCCTTATAACTCGGCTTTCAGTTATTTTATTACAGAGCCTGATTTCATATATCAAAAGATTTGACTAATGGTAGAAATGTTTATCTGCTCAGGGCCACGGCCGATGCCATCACCAGGGCTGACAGAGATTTTTATGTTAACAAATACCTTTGCCTTTGGACGCATGGGGTAATGGTAACATTACAGAAATGGAAATTGTCACAAGTTTATTAAAAGGCAAGTCATATCCAAGAACCCACGTGGGAGTTTGGGCAAATAGTAATCAGACGTTTTTAATTTTGTGTGTGGCTTTTTATTATTATCATTATGTTGATCATTGCAGTATGAAGAACATGCACTGTAGAATAAGACTACACAGGTCCAACCCCAATGGAGTGAACAGCACACAAACAGAGTTCACAAATTATCAATACTGATGACATTATTGACAGAGGATTTGCTGTAATTTGTGGGCCAAAATGGTGTGACAGAGCAAATTAACAAAGTGGGAAATCAAATATGTCTGCCTGTTCTCTCCACTGAGAGGAGGAAACAACAGGGAACAGACTTTTAAGCCCCGCCTTAACCACACCCCTTACCATTGTAGCAGTTGTGAGGATGCTTAGATTCACACCATCTGAAGACGGTGACTTGTTTGTTTTACTACGGGGGACCCCAGGAACACACTTAGGCTTGACCCAGCACACACACACTCACACACAGAGACACTGATAAAGGCTCAATGAATCGACAAATAACAAAGATATAACAAAAGTAAATATTAAACAAATAATGAAGGAAAAAACAATATTAAACAACCATTGTGTTCACAAACGCCCTCCCCATTTACAAATACTGCACAAATGAAAGCTAATGATAACAGTAAACACTGGACAATAAACAATCGACACACAATCAAAAACACAGCCCAGTAGAATAGTTATGCATGATGGTGAGAATGAATTGAGATGCCAAATGTAAGTTTTGTCCTACCATATCCCAGCTGTTGTTTGAAGATCTGTAGAAGAAGGGAATACTCCCAAGACGAACCGTTTACCACCTCAGACGAAATCACACAGACAAGGAAGAGGAGGACAAACTCATGAATCCAGAATGAAACTGGAATTCAAGGGTGATTTAATCCCAAGGTGAGGTAAGAAGCGTAGAAACAAATATACATGGATGATCGTGATTTTCTTGGTGTCTTTTTGGCTCCTTTTTTAAAGAAACTGCTTATTTAATCCTTCTACCCAGGAACCTGTACAGTATTGTAATACTACCGGGGTTGCTGGGAGTCGTAGGCAATTTAAGTAGCAGTGCTACAGCATAGTTACAAAAGGATTCCCCTCTCATTAAACCCAAATTATTTAACTGAAAGTTAAACAACACAGGCTTAAAACTAAATGAACATGAGGATGGAAGAATGCCAGTTTAATTTAGGAAGTGACATCCTTCAAATCTTTTACAACTCTGTGATGGCCAGTGCAATTTTCTATGCTGTGGTGTGCTGGACCAGTAATCAGTATCCGAAAACTTTATTAATCCTGAGGGAAATTGTTTAAATTGTTTAACATCACATCAAGAGAGGCACACCGAATTAACAAGCCAATTCAAAGGGCAAGAATCAGTTGTGTGAGGCACTCTGGACTCCCTGAAGGTCACAGCGATGGAATCAAAACTGAGTGCCATTATAAGCAATGCTACACATCCACTCTCTGACACACTAACACTGAGGACTTTCAGCCAAAAAATTATTTAGCAGAAGTGTGTTAAGAGACAAGAATGGTGCTCCTTTATACCAACAGCACTACGTCTGCATAATGCCTCACCAGGACTGGCACTGCCAAGTCAGACGTTTTCTTTATTTTTAAATTATCTTCCTTTTTAGTCATTCTGGTGTGTGTTCAGACCATAGTGTGTTTATTTATTTATTTATTTATTTTGTTTCTTTGTTTATTTATTTATGCAATTCTTTATTTGAAGAGCTTCTGTAAAAAGCCACATTTTCCCCTGGGGAGAAATAAAGCTCTATCAAATCTAATCAGCCTTAAGGATGACGAGTTTGTGCTACCAAGAAACATCCCACAATAAATGGGGACTGGGATGTTTGTCTGTTCATAAAATGTCTACACATGACAGGAAATGGTTATCTATAGTTTTTTTCACTACAGAACCTTCTGTACACAGTAAATGATAAGCAAATGTACGTGCAGTTCTTCTTTTCTTTCGCTGTTCCCATTAGGTGTTGCCACAGTGAATCATCTTTTTCCATATCTTCCTGATCTCTACATCTTGCTCTGTCACATCCATCACCTGCATGTCCACTCCCACCACATCCATAAACGTTCTCTTTGACCTTCCTCTTTTCCTTTTGCCTGGCAGCTCTATCTTTAATGCAGGAAAACTCTTCTGGAAATGAACTACACACCTTCCTTCTGGTGTCCAATACTCCAATTTCTTAGGTGATAAAGCACCATTTATTTTGTAATTTATTTATTTTTTTTGCATTCAATTAAGCATAACTCCTTTTTATGAAAAGTTGAGGTGCATGAACTCCTTATTACACTTTGCATGTATTGTCTGCAATCTGTAATTTCCATTTTGCAGGAAAATTTATACAGAGCAAAAGAGTCGCCCATCATGTTGTTCTCAACATGCAGACAAGGACACTATTAGACATCTTCTACCTCAAATGGTTTATCTTCACAGTAAAGGAGTCTGCTGGCCCTGCTGTGGTAATATGGTCCAGGTTCACTGAACAGCTTTGTCCACCTCCTCCCGACCCTGGCTCCCCAGATGGAGTGAGGCGGCCCCTTTTATTGGGCACCCAGAAGTGCTCCAGATACTCCCAGACCTTCTTCCAGCAGCACTTCCAGGTGTGGCAGATCTGCTGCAGCCCAGGGCTCAGGAACTGTCCAGGTGCACCCTGGCGGTGGCCACAGGCCCCAGCAGGGTTCAGCTTCTAAGCTCCAAACCTGTGGCCCCTCTGTGAGCCAGGGGGGTTGCCCTCTAGTATTCCAAGGGAGGTATTGCCCTGAACATGCCCTCTTCCCTGGTCTTTCCATCAGAGGGGCATCTAAGCTGGGAAAGGGCCCTGGCCGTCCAACACTGCATTCATTGGATGTCAACTTTCATGGACTCAGAGCCCAACCCTACCACTAAATATCAAGCCTATTTGGTTTTGTTGGAGCAGGACATGGACTAGTTGGAGCGAGTCACTGGAGATGTCACATTATGCAACTGATTTTAAAGGAGTGTACTGCCAACTGCCTTTGATTATTTAGATTATGGAACTTAATGGTACAACTGGAAATCACTAGAAAAGTCACTACGCTGGCATGACATTTACCCGGCCTTGAACTGATACCTCCACAGTGTCCATCTGTGGGATTCTATATGCAGTACTGGAACAAAGAGCTTTCGATTTTAGCTTCTGTTATATATAACTGTGCTACTCCCGCTAGTACCCTTAATACTACAGCATCTTGTAACCCGTCTGTAGTCCTACATGGTGGAGGCATTACAATTGTGAACGCTGCCATGTATCCATACAGAGAGATAGAGGGAGACACGTTTTTCAGGAACTTTAGCTTTCCTCTCATTTTATTCCTAGTTTTTCAAAGGGCTGAAGGAGCTGAACCTTTGCATTTTAAGCAAACAGAGATTAAGCGGTGACGTGATTGAAGTAATTAAAGCTTTTACAGGAATTAGCACAGCAAATCAGGATAGCTTACTTTAAAATGAACTCAACAAGAACACTGGGACACGGTTGGAAAATTGTTAGGGGTAAATTTTGCACAAACATTAAAAAGTTTTGATTCATTTTGAGAGCCACAGACACATAGAATAAGTTACCAAGTACTATGTTGGACAGTAGGACTTCACAAACCTTCAAAGCTTGACTTGAGGTTATTTGGAAGGATTAAGTGGATAGGATTGGTGGGCTTTATTGTGCTGAATGGCGTTTTCCCCACACAAATTTTCTAAAGTTTATGTTTGTTCAACTGTCAATTCTGAATTGGTCTTGTGTGTCGGTCTGTGCATGAATGGGCACTTCAGTGATGTGGTGCTGTGAAGCATGGTGGTGGCAGCATTGAGCTGCTGTGGGTGGGCTTCTGTACAGCAGGCCCTGGAAGGCTTGTGAGGGTAGAAAGGGAAAATGAATGTAGCAAAATATGGGGAAATCCTGGAGGGGAAACCTGATGGAGTCTACAAGACACCTGTGCTTTGGCAGAAGATTTGTTTCCCAGCAAGACCACAACACTAAGCATAACGCCAAAGGTGCAGAGGAACAGCTTAAAAACGACAAGGTGAATGTCCTGGAGTGGCTGAGTCAGAGTCCAGACCTCAATCCAAATGAGAATCTGTGGCTGGACTTGACGATGTCTGCTCACTCACGATCTTCAACCAGTAGAGCTTGAACAGTTCGACAAAAAAGAATGGAAAAAACGTCAGAGTTGGGGTGTGCAAAGCTTATAGTCATGGGTGCGAACGTGCATCTGCTAAATACTAACTTCAAAGAGGTGAATGCTTACAGTATACAATCAATTATTTAATGTTTTATATTTGTAAGTAAAGTAGACCTCCTTGTAGAGATCTGTATTCACTTTCACATTAAAGATGTCTGTTTCTGCTGATCAATGTCAAAAAAGCCAAATTAAATCAATTTTGATTCAATGTTGTAAAAGAGTACAATAAAAAATGTCAGGAGACAAAGAGTAGTGGTGTTGCAATCACATCTAGCAGAGCTCTGTCCGGCAGGTTGCTCTAGAAAGTAATGACGCCTCTTTCTGGGATGCCCAGGGTTTATGGACAGGAAGGGGCAGGGTCAAATGCCTTCACTGGGCAGCTTCTTGGCACTGTGGGGAAAGAAGGAGATGGCAACTCTCATCTCAGAGGAGGTCCTCCAGTATCTATCTATCTATCTATCTATCTATCTATCTATCTATCTATCTATCTATCTATCTATCTATCTATCTATCATCCAACACCCCATATCCTAACTACAGGGTCACAGGGGTCTGCTGTAGTCAATCCCAGCCAGCACAGGGCGCAAGGCAGGAAACAAACCCCAGGCAGGGCGCCAGCCCACCATATCTATCTATCTATCTATCTATCTATCTATCTATCTATCTATCTATCTATCTATCTATCTATCTATCTATCTATCTATCTATCTATCTATCATACTGTAAAAATATAATATATTGTATATGCCTAGACCGACGTGTTTTCATCTCCGCAGTTCTTTTATTAAGTTTCCCCTGAACACACTTCTTTCTCCACCATCGTGACACACACAATTAACTGCAGACGCTCGAGTCTGAGCCAACCCTCGGATCACAGTGCGCGTTGTCTTTTGCCTTCGCTGGCTTCTCTTTTATCTTCTTAAATGATTTTCGCCCAACTAAAGACCCGCAATGGCATGATATACCGTAAGTGTGTGCAGCATTATGCCCCTGACAGCCTCTAGTATCCATTTATGGGATCCCAAATGAAGCTGCACGGTGATTTATAGCGCGCATTGAAATTCTGCATCTGACGCTGACAAGGCATCTCCACTAAATAACTAGTGTCAAGGCAGTGGATCCCCTTTATATTTTAAAGGTCGTTGAAAATGACACTTTTTTACTTTAGAAGAAGGCGTTGAATGCGGTAAAACGCTTTACTGAAATCTGCTTAGAAATATTCGGAGACAGCGTTAACGCGTTTTCCTCTGAAATCAATAGAAAGCAAAAACCTGTCATTTTGCAAAAGTTTAGAAAATAAAATGCGTACTGCACATTTTGACAGCTGCATTTTCCACTATGCCTACATCCCAAACCACTGGAGACAAGAAGGGAGCCGACTTGTCTCTTTGCAGATGCTTTCATTAAAAGAAAGCAAGAAAAAAATGATAATAATACTAAGGAGACGGTTCATCCGTTGCTGAAGGTAATGCGATGTTCCTCTGCAATATTCAGCCTTCTCGTTCATTTATTTCCCTTCCGCACCTTCAAGTCAGATCTTTCAGCATCCCCCCCTTCAGTCAGTGTTTAGCATCCCAAAGTGGCCTAATCGTCTCGGCTCACCTTCACAGCTTGTGACAAGATAATCAGAAGTGCCGCGACGAGCTGCCACGGTCACCTGCGCTGCCACTTTGTCCGGGTCTTCAGGTTTTCTTTTAAAAATCTCTTTGTGATTGGAAAGCCACGCGCTCGGCGTGTTCTCAGGAACGTAACAGGCGCTGCAGGTATTTTAGAATTCTGCTGAGGTTTTAGCATTGAAACAGCAATATCAGGGAGAAGAAACTCGCAAAAGTGCTTATAATATATTGAACAATATGTCAAGGCAAATGAAAACAAATGGCGGTATTAACCCCATAAGGAAAAGTGATTCCCACGTAATCTCATCCATAAATCTTGGTGATCTCATGTGTAGGTGGATATTATAATTATTGTCTGAAAGTGGAACCCGCATCATCATCCTCGGCAGCAGCGAGAGGAACTCGCATAATCACACAGCAATAGAAAGTTGAAACACTTTTTAATGATTTTATTTAGAAGAAATGCAAATGATTAAAATTCCGAAGGCTCCAATTAAAATTTATAATTAGCTTTTCTAATGAACTCTGTGCCGTCATGGAACAAATGTGTAAAAGGCCACATACTAATAAAGCATGTCTGTTACCTTGTGATACTCAAGGGCTTCTCTGTTTCACTTATGAAATACTAAATGAAAAATCTTTTTGATGTCTCACAATCCGGAAGTCATGCAGGGAATGTGTAAACGGTATGTGTATTTTATATAGCACCTTACATTGTGGCCAAATCAATACACGTCAGTTTTAGAACGCAATTTTCATAGCGCATTCTAACAAGAGCGCTCTCGAAACCTTCACAGAGCTAATTGTTCAGGGGTGAATATAGCACCTTTCACAGAGAGCATTATTTACATGTTTTTGCTATCCATTTCAAATGCATGATAACTCAGATATTGCTTAAAACTTCATTACTGAAACATTAGATTTACGCATTGCACATTTTGAATGTTTTAATATTTTCTGCGGATTTTTTTCCGAATGTTATCCCGCAGACGCCTCAGCAGTTCAGTGTAATGTTGCTTATTATTAATAGAGCTGTCTTTTCACGGAGAAGCCCTTTATTAGCAAGTCTGTTAGTGTCAAAAAACGAGATCATCTTTCTCTTGATGTTCGATATTAAGCGGAACCGCACCTATAATTTCGTAGTACAGCTGTGACATCACTATAAAGTATTCTATTCTGTTCTATTCTATTCCATTCTAATACGGCTTGAAGTGCTTTTTTAGGTTTGTGGAAAAAAAATAGCCCAAGTCACAAACACGTTTGTGCAGTAAAGCGCTCGATCAACTCCATCAGCACTGCACAGTGCAACTTGTCGGACTGGACTGTAAGCATGCGATACCTAGCGGCAGAGTCGGTAACTGCACCCTTCTCCGGTGCTAATGTTTGCGATGCGCTGTCTACTAGAATGACAGAGATGTAGCACCCGGAAGGACACAAACAAACCTATTATAATACATCGTGTAAATACATATATATTTATGAATACTAATATATATATATATATATATATATATATATATATATATATATATATATATATATTGTAGTATCCCTTTCTCAGGCGGGCAAATACATCTTACAAGCAAGTGTTGGTAATTGTCCAAAAAAAACCCTAAACAATGGTTTTATGTCTTTTCTTCTGACTTAGCAGGCCAAAAACAACGTAGTAAGGACAAACAAACGAGCACTGTACAAAAAAACCACCCCACACGACCGAGTTAAACACACTGTCACTGATCTTCCTTTCCAAAATCCCTCTTCCCCAGCACACCAGAGGCTGCTTATTAAGAGTAGCAGTTGTGTCTCCTCTGCCCGCCCCTCTTTACAGCACTCCGTGCAGTCTCCTTTCTTTTTACATTTGTTAGAACACACTTCCTCAGTCGCAATTTCTTTTCCAGATCATTACTCTCTCTCTCTCTCTCTCTCTCTCTATATATATATATATATAGATAGATAGATAGATAGATAGATAGATAGATAGATAGATAGATAGATAGATAGATAGATAGATAGATAGATAGATATAACTTTATTCGTCCAGGGGAATTTGGGTGTTTACAGTTGTTCTTTAAATTAACAAATACATAAACAGATAAGTAAATAAATAAATATACACACACAGTTTGGCCTGAACACATACCAGAACATTAAAAAGAAGAACAGTTCTGACCTTGCTGTCCCAGTCGCAGTGTGGCATTAATTATGTGAATTGCTGTTGGTCTAAAAGAGCCCCCTTTGCGTTTTCTGACCCACTCCTGCTGAATAATCGTTTGGCTGAAAGTCCTCCGTGTTAGTGTGTCAGAGAGAGGGTGTGCAGTACTGTTCATAATTGCACTTAGTTTTGTTTTAATTCTCTCCTTTGCTGCTACCTCCAGGGGGTCTAGACTGCCCTTTCAATTAGCTTGTTGATTAGCTACCACATCTTATAATCCACAAGACCTTGGTCTGAATTAAGCAGGTTAGAAAATGACATGACATATTTTATGATATCACCCTTCGCAGTGAACCTTCATAGTTTTTGTTTGTTTGGTTGGTTGTTCATAAGGAGTGGCTTGACGTTGCAGTGCTTTGTACTGCTGCTTCACAGGTTCAGTGTCTTGAGTTTGAACCCTGAGCCCAGTTGCTCTCTGTGTGTATTGTAATGAGCTTTGGCTTCAGACCTATGAGGGACATGAACTTCAGATAGTGACAGACTTTCTGTGGGGGCAAGATTACATGATGTAGCCAGCTATAAATCAAGGTACAGGGGCATGGACACAGAATTTAGAAGACCACTTTGATCAAACATGTCTCACCTGCTGAAGACCATCAGCTCAGATGAGTCACTACCGGTGAGCCTCGGACTAGGCCCTGGACTTGGGACCTGGGAACATGTGGGACCACTGAAGACCTGAGAGGTGGGCAGAAACAGCACTTTTAGGGCATTTAACGAGAAATTGTCATATCTAAAGGTCCCAAAATAGTTAAAACAGCTTAAAAGTCTTTGGCACACATCTATGTCTAAAGTGGAATGTCTTATTAAAAATCTTACCTAGAACAAAATAAAAAGTATTAATTGTTATTCTTTCATTGTTCTCTTATTAACTGTGCAGGAAATGATAGGTAGAGAATACCTTAGTTGCACAGGACAATTAAACACGTTCACACATACTGTAAGTAATAAAACAGGCAGAGATACATTTTGTATTTTTTGCTACGGTATTTTATATGTGTTTTCCAGGGTTTTGAATATATAAATTGTCGCACACGTGCAACTGGGAGGCAGTCAGAAAGTGCAAAGGTGAGTGAAACATTGCGAGATGAAGGATTGTCACGTGGTACTTACCTGAACTTTTTCTCCCAACAGGAAAACCGAAGAAAGATAATTCCTGCAATTTCTGGGTTTCAAAATGGCCACCATAACGTCATTTCCAGCGACTCCATTTTTTCTCACTTCCGCCTGTCACCATGGACATCACTTCCGGTTCCTGCCAACCAGTTCCTGTTACCATAATACATTTCTCTATAATAACATCATCTTGTCATATCCACTTTGTCATCTGTTACTGTATTTCAGTGCTTTTGATCAATTTTGCTTCCATATAACCCTATATATTGTGGCATACGGCTGGGGGTGGAGCCCAGCCGGGACGCCCAGGAGGACCGGAGGAGGGCTTGTGCCTCCTCCAGACCGCGAGGGGTGACCGCCCTGGTTGTATTGGGGGCCACGGGTAGAGGGCTTGGAAGCCCAGCCCTGTAGGGGCCCGTGGCCACCGCCAGGCGGCACCCCAGTCCCTGAAGAAACCTGGAGCCCAGCACTTCCACCACACCAGGAAGTGCTGGGGGGAAGAAGACAGGGGACACCCGGAGGGCTTCCGGGTGCGCAGCCAGCACTTCCGCCACACTGGGGCATGTCTGTGGAGGAATGCCGGGAAGCAGCTGGAGCCCATCTGGGTTCCTATATAAGGGGCCGCCTCCCTTCATTCAGTAGCGGAAGTCGGGTGGAAGAAGGACGGAGCTGGATAGAGGACTAAAGGCAGCCAGAAAGGCACTAGGACTGTGAGGCCTGGACATTGGGGGATCGGTGCTGGAGGCACTGGGAAATGCACTGAACTAAACTGTAAATATAATTAGTGTAAATAAAAGTGTGTTGGGTGAAGAAATGATGTCCGTCTGTCTGTGTCTGGGCCATCTACCACAATATATACAGTGGGGAACGGCCCAGACACAGACAGGTAGACATCATTGTTTCAAGCACCACATGTTTATTTACACTATTTACAATGTCCAAAGCACACACAACCCACTCTACCTCAAAGTTCAGGCCTCTTCTCACACTTCCCTTCTCCTTAGGTCTGCCTCCACTCCACTCCACTCCTCTCCTCTCCTCCGAGCTCTGTCCTGCTACTCTCTCGACTCCAGCCATCAAATGGAGGGAGACTGCCCCTTTTAAGCTCACCCGGACGTGATCCAGGTGCCTCCTGATTAGCTTCCACCAGCTCTTCCTGGTGTGGCAGAAGTACCGGCTGCACACCCAGAAGAACTCCGGGCGTCCCTGGTCTTCTTCCCCCAGCACTTCCAGGTGTGGCGCAAGTGCTTAGGGCCAAGGCTCCACAGGCACTGGAGTGCCCCCTGGCGTTGGCCACAGGCCTCTATAGGGTTGAGCTTCTAAGTTCTGTTCCCCTGGTCCCCAAAGCCGCCCCCAGCCGCTTGCCACATAATAATAATAATAATAATAATAATAATAATAATAATTATATATATATATATATATATATATATATATATATATATATATATATATATATATATATATATATATATACAAAGAAATAATCGGCTTGGAGTCATTTTAAAGAGTTGGGGAATTGCCCTGTATAATGTCCAAAGGACAAGTGAAAATGAAAATGAACAAGTGGTTCAAAATAAAACATTCAACACAAGCAACTGATACTGAGAGGTATTTATAGCAAAGTAATAACAAACAAGATGGCGGCCAGAAGTGACAAAACAGGTAGTGATGTCATCATGACGGGATAGGAAGTGACATCATCAACAGGAGGACAGAAGTCAGAGTGTGGACCGGCCATGATGGTGTCTGGAATGGGGTAGGGTGGTTTAATTTTCTTTCTTTGTTTCTGAAGAAAGAGTGAGAGATAGATGTTATTTCTCCATCGTAACCCTTTTATCCCTCAAATATTCACTCACCTTAGGGTTGTCATTGTCAAGCTTTGCTCCAGCACCCCAAAAATATGGTGGACGACTGATGATTTTTGTTTTATCTAGTGTGATGAAGTGCCTTTATCTATAAACTGAATTTTGTTTTTTGCTTTTGAGCTTTTCATAGTTTAGATCTGTAGTACTAGGTTGTTGTACTGTGTTAGCCATTATGAATGTAGAGAAAAGCCAAGCAAAATGACACCTTTTATTGGCTAACTAAAAAGATTACAGTTTGCAAGCTTTCGAGGCACCTCCGGCCCCTTCTTCAGGCAAGATAGTTAGATAGTCAGATAGTTTAGATCTGAAACAGATGAAAGCACTAGTGTCGTTTTACTGTTAATATAAAAGGAGCAAAGCAAAGCCTGCTTGTGGCAGTGGGCGGCCATCATTTAACAGCTTCTTTCTCCTGCTGTTGTGTCCACCTGATATTTTAATGTTGATTATGCTTACAGAAGGACACACTGGGTGAGAATCCTGGAGTCCACATTTGCTCCCAAGGCTGCTAAAAGTCAAACACTTTGAGTAAATTGGCATCAGATGCATTGTACCTCATGAAGGGCACTTTGTTTTAAGACCCCAGAGCTCATGCATTCTTTCTAAAAGCTACTTATCACTAAGGAGATCAATAAGACGGTGCCAGCTAAAGGCTCTAATGAACATTGATTGTCCCTCATCTGAAAAAAAATAAATAAATTAAACCCTGAAACAAGGCACAGTATTATTATTACTAATTGTTTTGCTGGCTTTGATTCATTTGGTGCCACAGATCACAATCCTAAATTTCCTATGAGACAATTTTTACTTTTCCCCTGCCCTTCCCACTATCCCAAAAGCTGGGGGGACGGAGATCAAGACGGGAGATGAGAGACAAGCAAACAGACTGCCATTTTCAAACTGAGAAACGTTTAAAGCTTGACAGTAGCAGTAATGAACCAATCGTTATTTAGCATTGTCTCGGGGTCAGTCGGGCATCCTTATTATTGGCAGACTTTGGCTGGGCAGTTCTCAAATGCTTGCTCTTTTAGTTATGATCTCTGTGAGGAGAGACTTGCTTTGCTACTTCTCATTTCAAGAGAGGCGAGTCAATTAATTATAATAATTGTAAGGGATTCATTAATACCTAGAAACTAATTGTTGTAATGAAAGATTCACCAAACGGGCTTATAAGCAGTCCTGTAGTTTGTCGATTGCTGTTACTGTCTTCCCTGCTGAAATTTACCATCCTAAGCAAAGGTTCTAGAATCATTTGTAACTGTGATCAAGTTCAAAAAAGCAACCGATGTAAGTTTATCTTCTACCTGAACACCATCAGCTCTGCCAATAAGCGAACTAAGAACCTGATATCACAACTGACACCTGCTAGCACAGAGTTGTCTCTGTACCATCACCAGCTTTGGCAATCAGCTTTCTCTACTTTAATTCTCTGTCTTTGCTGAAGGTCATCCCACCCGGCCGCTCACGCTTCCTTCACCATGTTCATCATGTACTGGACCAGACATATAAAACACATACCAACTTAACCAACTTCTCCAGAACAATTTTGTTGAGAACAGGCCAATCGCCAATCCCATTCACTTCCTGTTTCCAAAGTAACATCCTGCCAAGTTTTTAAGGTTCCTAAAGTCCTACTGTCTAACACGCTACTTGGTAACTTGTGACACGTGTCTGTGGTTCTCTGTGTGAAGAAAAACTTCCTAATGTTTACCTTAATAGCTTTCCAACTGTCTTTGCTTGTTCTTGTTGAAGGACTTTATTTAAAGTATGGTTATTTATAAAATCTTCCTACATTTGCGTGTACCGTATATACTCACATATGAGTCGGGTCTTGAAACCCAAGAAATCAATCATAAAATCAGACCCCGACTTATATGCCCATTCAAAAATGGGACACTTAATTTTTTTTTACATCTTCTTGCTTCCTTCAATCTCTCATCAGTTTCTCACACACATCACATTTTGTTGCAGCAGCACAGTAACACATTTCTTTCACCACTTCAATGACGTCTAATTTAAAACCAGCTTAATATTTTCTTTTGATCGATCGTTCCATCATAAATAAGAGATGCTCTTATGATAAAGGTGTATGAGGGTGTGAGATACAAAAAACACAAAACAGTGCAAATGTCGCTTCGGAATAGTTTGGGTATTACTGTGTGGTCACATAGGCACAATACACACAAAAAAAAAAGGCAGTGCGCTCCATGGTTACTCTCTCAGGTGGGCATTAGCATATCATAATCTCTTAGACCAATAGCGTGAGTTTTCCACATTCGATTTATACGACTGACATATAATACCGGAAATTATACGGTAAAATCAAGCCCCAACTGATCCACGGGAGAACTTAAACGTGAGTATATACAGTATTTTACCCATAACAAGTTTCCAACAGTTCCCCCATGTTCTTCTTGAACTCATTATAAGTTGGATCTACCATGATAACTGCTTTCATAATTTTAAAAACCAGTCATGTCATATCCTAATCTTTATATTTTTAAACTAAAAAAGATTTAACTCTTTCACCTTTTCCTTAGAGCTCATAAGTCCCAGAATCAGCCAGGTTGTTCTTCACAGGACTTTCTCCAGCATTGCTATTGTACTGACTGCTCATATCAGCAGTATCATGGACAGAGATACAATCCAAAGATGGATCATAAAAACAGCTAGCCAAGGTCACAACTGGTAAGACGGTACATGATAGTTAATCATTTTGTTAATAATTGGTTCGATCAAGTTGCCCAAGATATCTTATATATAAACGTCTACGCAAGGAAGTGTGTGTGTATCTGTCCAGCCCGGAAGTGAGAGGTGGAGTCGGGGTAAGGGCTTCGCCTCTGAGAAAACATAAAACTCGCTTAGCCGCTAATAACACAAGTGAGACGAGTATGACAGCAAAACAAAACCTCAGAAGAAAGACAAAGTCGTTTTGGTATCCCTTTTACTTTTCCTCCCACCACTAATGCACAAGTGGCAAAACGAATCCTCCTAGCAGAGAGAGGCGCCCAGAGTTGTTCCTTTCAATTACTTGACATCTCTACATTTCAGGTTTTTTTCTGACAATTTCAGGACCCCAGGCTTTTTACCGCACGGGCTTACACAGCTAGTATTTTAATAATAATCTATATCATGAATGATAGCTACAATCATTATTACCTGCCAGGACAGTGTTGTTTCTGCACAATTACCTGCGTATGTATTCATCACTGTTACAATCTCCCCCACTTAAATTCTCTATTCCACTTCTTACACCAACAGTATAACTGCTCTTAGAATCTTAATTGTTTCACTTCACTCCTTGTTCCTACAGTGTTTGTAATATTCTGGACCAGACTTTATTTAATGAAATTCTTTAAAAAGCCAAATTTCCTCCCTGGGGGACAAATAAAGTTCTAAAGTTCAAAGTAAAAAATTTCAGTCAGCACCCATCAAGGTTATCCACAGGAATGGTACTGTCATTGTACCGTAATCTCTTGACATATCCATTACTGTTACGATTTTCTGCCCTAAAATGTTCAAACCACAGAGAAGTAATTATAATTCATCCTCAAGGTTCACCCATAACACACCTTATAATAAAACACAGCCATTGACACTCATAGTCTTGACAAAGACCTGACACAAAAAGGGGCATGGGAAAGATGCTATGTACAGTATATAACATTTCTTCTTCTTCTTCTTCTTCTTCTTCTTCTTCTTCTTCTTCTTCTTCTTCTTCTTCTTCTTATTATTATTATTATTATTATTATTGAACTATCTTATATAATGTAGAATTTTTGTCATCCAGAGGCAGTTACCATAATTATTAAATGCCATCACCATACCATACAGACTGACACATCTATCATTGTTACACAATTTCCCATTCCATGTGAAGCCAATCCCACTACTGACACCATTGTTAGTGTTATTACCTTGACCCTTAGCCCCTGGCTGGCTTATTCCGGGTTCTGTGCACAGTATTGTGGACCAGACATATAAACAACCTAACCAGATGAGCTAATGAAGCACGTTAGATGGTGGGTCACAGGACTATTATGTGCAGGAGTGGTGGTACATGTCGAATATTGATTGTAAAACATATTAAACTGAAATACTGCCGTAATTAATTATTATTTTCAGAGGGTGTTCTTTTACACAGTATTCAGGCAGAAGTATCAGTGGATGCATTATCTGTTAGCCATTTCAGTCATTTTCAAGAGCATTTAGCTGCCAATCATGTCAGATGAGTCCTTTTTGCTGCCCCTTTGAGTTGCTCTTTCCCTTTGCTGGCAGGTTCCTTTGCAGGAGATCAACATTGCCAGTAAGAAATTAATGTCACCGAGTCATCAGTGAGGACTTTGAGGTAGGCATCTTTTGACAATTAAGCTTTTTTCACTCTCAGTATAATTTGATTTGTAATGACCTTGATTGTTGAAGCATTACTGAACTGTTTGAAAGTGCTTCTCTAATGCTTACTAATTAAAATACAGCAGGGCACCAGTGGCACAGCAGCAGTACTTCAGATCTTCATCATATCCTCCTCACACGACAGAAGTGGGAAAGCCTCAAGACCTTGTGCTTTAGACTGAACCTCATCATAAAAGGCAGGTCACTTGAAAATGTATAAGAATTACAAAAGTATAAAGGTAACTTTTCAGTCATTCGTTTTCTAAAGCCACTTATAAAGGGCCACAAGATGCCAGGGTTTCTTACGTGACACAAGGAAGAGACACACTCAGGGTGTGACACCTGCTCACTCCACACACCCCACCCATACACACACACAAATACACAGTAGCCCAGTTTAGGATGGTTCATTAACCCAGATTACAAATCTCTGGGTTGTGGAAGACAGAACTGAAATATACAGAGGAGAACCCGTAGAGAGTGACAGGTCTGGGACCTGAAGTCAGTGTCCTTGAGCTATGGGGACACCTTTGTGGCTCCTGTGAGGTGAGCTGTTCTGTCCACAGTCTGAGGGGTAAAGACTCTTATGTAGCCTTGGAAGTCATCCCTTTCCATGGCAATCACTATCCATTCGGACCACTCACAGGAAGTGGTCATTCATCCTCAGACCTACTATCAAGAGAGACGGTACTCCTATACTCTGAATGAGCGGGGTACACTCAGAACCACGACAGTGGCCATTTATTTATGTTTGCTGAGTTTACTTGGGAGGTACCGCACCTCTTGATCTGTTGTCCTTCCAGTTAATCACATAAGCTACATCCAGCCTTTCTTGGTCAAACCTGTTTAATCCAGTAATGAGAGGTGGCGCCTTGGGTCAAAGCGGGAAACAGCCCTGGACTGACTGGCACAAATCAGTCACCTGCAGCATTTCATTCCAGCAAATGAAGGGATGGCTGCTGAGGATGTGAAGATTTCTAGGTGACCATGTTGAAAATGATGATGGTGATGATTGTTAATATTATTATTATTATAGACTTGGCCGACACCAAGATCAGGATTCATTAGGACTGACTACATACGAGGGACGTTCAAAACATTTCCATACTTTTATAGTTTCATTGGAAACGGTGAAGGCTGGAGGAGTGGTGATTGGTCGTGTCTGAGAGTGTCATGTGACTAGTTCTGCGGATGGTGAAGATGGCTGCGAAACTTATGAATTAAACCAAAGAGGAACAGCATTCTGTCCTATGCTTTTTGTGGGCAGAAGGTGTGTCAAGAGCACCAATTCATGTGTGCTCAGTATGGGGATAAAGTTCTCTCTCGTAGAGTCGTCTATGAGTGGATTGAAATGGCCGCACTATTGTGATGGATGCAGAGTGCTCCAGACGTCCAGCTACAGCCACGACCACGAGGAATGATGTGAAAGCAGCGGTGCTTCAGTGGCTACACGCTCAACCAAAAACATTTTTTTCTGATGGTATAAAAGGCACTGGAAAAATTACATTGCAATGGAAGGTGACTCTATAGAAAGTGATGTAATTTGTTTTTGAATTTCTTAATAAATAAAATTAAAAAAGAGGGCAGAAAATTTTTGAAAGTCCCTCATACATTTGGAGCAGACAAATTAAGTAACTTGTGCATTGTAAGTCAAAAGAGGGGACTGAACAGACAGCCTTGAAGTCCAGTGTCCACATTACTACTTTTTTATTTAATCAACGCAGACATTAGTTTCCGTTTCTGCCTTTTGTCCGCCCTACTTCAGCATTTTTAAATCCGAGACAGATGAAAATGCATTCAAGAGGCATATTCTTCTGAAAACACAACCTTCAAATCGTTATATGTTGTATCCAGCAGGGAGCGCTTGTTCCCTGGGATGTAGGGATGCAGAACAGACATGATTCGTATATATTCCTTTAGTGACCATGGTGGAAATAATCAGATGAGAGAAATATGGTACAAAAAGAGATATATGTATGTAACTTGCTTTAAAATGTAATTTCCGCCACAATAAATACAATGCATAATTCATTTCTACATATAGATATACAGGTCTGAGTGAAGCCAATAAAGCGTACAGTCGTCATTCAGTCTTCAGTGCAGGAACTGGCCTGGCAAGATGGGGAGCAGCATTTGGTCGGTTTCTGGCTTCATGATTGCTAATGTTCATTATAAACACTCACACATTACATATTTGCCAGGTATAAGGAAACAGTGAAGGAGTCATCAATGTAGTTTTTGGACTATGCTCAAATAAACCTTCCCCTGTTCTCCTGGCTTCTGTAGACAGTAGCCATTGTTCATTCTGGCCATATATTGATCCAGCAAACATCAGTATTTTAAAATATGCTTCCTGCATTGTCTTTCACATGTTCCTGTCCATCTTCATTGCCAGTTTCGCCCTGTCAGCTGGTGTGTGTGGCTTCAACTTTGGAATAAACTTCACAGATTACAGTGGCACATTTGAAACCTATTACTACAAACGAGGATGGGTGAAAACGCAGATTTGTAAAAACACACACTCTAATTGCAGTCTGATTTTCTTCGTGTTTATTACATAGCCCTTCTCTGATTGGATCCTACTCATTACAACATCACATTCTTTGATTGGCCACCTTTCCAACATAGTAGACATAGAGGAGTTGCTTTCAATAGTACTTGTTGTGCGGCTGGCTGTATGCATCTGAATTGTATTTCTGTACAGTTTGAATGCTGCATACATGTGCAAAGGGCATATAATTATTTGTTCACTACAGTTTAGTGATAAGATCTTGTTGCTGGTGGTGTTAACCAGCCCTTCAAGGATCTTTCCATTGGTGAGTGCAGGCTCAGTGTAGATAAATGTCGACATCATATGCATTTTTAGTTGTTTTAGTGAGATACGTTTGTAAATGATATGCAAATGCTGGTGTGAATGGAGATCATTTTAATTTAAAAACTCTGTTTTTAAATAAAAACATAGTAGTGTGGATGTAGCCTCAGTAGATGCTATGATGGACTATCATGGCCACTACCTGGCTGGAACACCAGCAAGGTGGAAGTGCCAGGGGAAAGGGCATTGATGAGGCAATACCTCCCCCTGGGACACTAGAGGGCAGCCCTCCTAGGCAGCTGTGGCACCACGGATTCCCGCAGGGCATGTCAGGAACTGGAGTTTAGTGAAGCCTGTTGGGTTCTGTCAGGGCCTCCGGGGGAGCTGCAGAGCCCTGTAGAGGACCTCCTGTGCACCTGGGAGTGATTCCAGGTAATAGTGATGAGCCAACTGGAACACTTTGGGGACCTGAATAAGAGGAGCCGCCTCAGTCCATTGAGGGGCCAGAGTCTGGAGGAAGGAGACAAAGCCTGAGGAGGAGTGGAGGCGGATGGATTGGCGGTAAGGAAGGGAATGGATTGTACAGGTGCCGGTCATAAAATTAGAATATCATGACAAAGTTGATTTATTTCAGTAATTCCATTCAAAAAGTGAAACTTGTATATTAGATTCATTCATTACACACAGACTGATGTATTTCAAATGTTAATTTCTTTTAATTTTGATGATTATAACTGACAACTAATGAAAGTCCCAAATTCAGTATCTCGGAAAATTAGAATATTGTCCATCCATCCATTTTCCAACCCGCTGAATCCAAATACAGGGTCAAGGGGGTCTGCTGGAGCCAATCCCAGCCAACACAGGAACCAATCCTGGGCAGGGTGCCAACCCACCACAGGACACACACAAACACACCCACACACCAAGCACACACTAGGGCCAATTTAGAATCGCCAATCCACCTAACCTGCATGTCTTTGGATTGTGGGAGGAAACCGGCGCCGGAGGAAACCCACGCAGACACGGGGAGAACATGCAAACTCCACGCAGGGAGGACCCGGGAAGCGAACCTGGGTCTCCTAACTGCGAGGCAGCAGCGCTACCACTGCGCCACCGTGCCGCCTAGTATATTGTAAAAAGGTTCAATATTGAAGACACCTGTTGCTACACTCTTATCAGCTAATTAACTCAAAACACCTACAAAAGCCTTTAAATGGTCTCTCAGTTGAGTTCTGTAGGCTACACAATCATGGGGAAGACTGCTGACTTGACAGTTGTCCAAAAGACGACCATTGACACCTTGCACAAGGAGGGCAAGACACAAAAGGTCATTGCTAAAGAGGCTGGCTGTTCACAGAGCTCTGTGTCCAAGCATATTAATAGAGAGGTGAAGGGAAGGACAAGATGTGGTAGAAAAAAGTGTACAAGCAATAGGGATAACAGCACCCTGGAGAGGACTGTGAAACAAAACTGTGGGGGAGATTCACAAAGAGTGGACTGCAGCTGGAGTCAGTGCTTCAAGAACCACCACACACAGACGTATGCAAGACATGGGTTTCAGCTGTCGCATTCCTTGTGTCAAGCCACTCTTGAACAAGAGACAGCGTCAGAAGCGTCTCGCCTGGGCTAAAGACAAAAAGGACTGGACTGCTGCTGAGTGGTTCAAAGTTATGTTCTCTGATGAAAGTAAATTTTCCACAGAATCCACATTGCTTAAGGTCCAGTGTAAAGTTTCCACAGTCAGTGATGGTTTGGGGTGCCATGTCATCTGCTGGTGTTGGTCCATTGTGTTTTCTGAGGTCCAAGGTCAACGCAGCCGTCTACTAGGAAGTTTTAGAGCACTTCATGCTTCCTGCTGCTGAAGAACTTTATAGAGATGCAGATTTCATTTTCCAACAGGACCTGGCACCTGCACAAAGTGCCAAAACTACCAGTACCTGGTTTAAGGACCATGGTATCCCTGTTCTTGATTGGCCAGCAAACTCACCTGACCTTAACCCCATAGAAAATCTATGGGATATTGTGAAGAGGAAGATGCAATACGCCAGACCCAATAATTCAGAAGAGCTGAAGGCCACTATCAGAGCAACATGGGCTCTCACAACACCTGAGCAGTGCCACAGACTGATCGACTCCATGCCACGCCGCATTGCTGCCGTAATCCAGGCCGAAGGAGCCCCAACTAAATATTGAGTGTTGTACATGTTCATACTTTTCATATTCATACCTTTCAGCTGGCCAACATTTCTAAAAATCATTTTTTTGCATTGGTCTTAATTGATATTCTAATTTTCCGAGATACTGAATTTGGGACTTTCATTAGTTGTCAGTTATAATTGTGAAAATTAAAAAAAAAATAAACATTTGAAATACATCAGTCTGTGCGTAATGAATGAATCTAATATACAAGTTTCACTTTTTGAATGGAATTACTGAAATAAATTAACTTTGTCATGATATTCTAATTTTATGACCGGCACCTGTATATTGGTATATTGCTGTGTGAGTAATGTGTGCACAAACTGTAAGTAAACACGGGTGTTGAGTGAACCTGTGTCCTGCCTGTCTGTGTCGGGGGATAGGGTGGCGGTACGTCCCCTAGTGGCTTACAATGTAAGGAGGTGTTTTAACTTTCTGTTAAATGTAATTAACACCTTTCTGTTTTTTTTTTTAAAGCAGTTTACATAAAGGTGACTGCAGACAGTTTAGAGTCCCATCTGCTAGGGAAACAAGTTAGTCTTGTATCTTCACCCAATGTACTTCTACCTGGCGCACTTCTTCTTGAAATCTCAGCTCACTATACACATTAAGAAATGCACTGTAGCTAAAATAACACACAATTTAACCTTCAGTTAAACAGAAAGCCTTGGTTGTAAGATAAGTCAAAGATAAAGCGTTGGGACACCTCAAAGGCAAACTCCATATAACTGATCTGAGAAAAGCAATGAAATGTCAAATAGGTCTTCTCAGACTGGAGTCAAACAACAGACTGACTCCAAATGGCAGTGGAGCCCCTTAAGAAGAAGCCAGACTGGAAGGGGTAGGGACAGGAAACCTTGACTCGGAAGTGACATCACTGTCTGATCTGTAGAGGAGAAAGCAGGATCAAGCATTAGGCAACAGCGCCACCCCTTGACTTGGGGTGGAATTACCATTAGATAAGCCTTCAAATTGTCTCCCAAACACACGTGTGTGACAAGGTAAACCTATCTTTTAATTAGGCTTGAAAGGTGCCAATGTTTTTAAATAGCAGTGTCAAGAGTGGTGCACTTCTTAGAGCTGCAGCCTCAAGGAACCAGCATTCTAGGCTCAAATCCAGTGCCTGTGTTGAGTATGTGGAGATTCTTCCATGTCTCTGTTGGGTTCCTCCCAAATCTCCTAACACATGCATGTTAGGTTTATTTACGGTTTCTACTTGGTGGTGTGTGTGTCAGGATCAGGAGGATGAGAAGGATGTTCGAAGCTTGCACTGACATAGCACCCACCACACAATGAACCACCTCGGGATCCCAAATTAGGACCCAAGCAAGCATAACTGTGAAACAGGTGACACCTCAGTCAGGTATATAATTTTATTTTATCTTTTTCCAATTGTTCCTTGGTCTTTAAAAGTTATTTAAAAATACAAGCTTCATGGCGTTTGATGGTGAACTAATCTGTTTTTAATTTATTTGTTGTTCCCACACTCTATAATTTTATTTAGTTTTTTCTTATGGGCACTGCCATTTTAGGATATATATATATATAAGGATATATATATATCATTTAAAATATAAAGTAATCCCACTGTTACAAACCACTACATACACGTGATCCACTCTCCCCCTAACCCTATCATGGAATTCAAACCACAAAACAAAATTAACGAAAGCCAACCCAATCCCACCCCAAATATCCCAGAAGATACTGACAGCAATGCAAAGGTCCTAAAAACAGAAAAATGGGGAAGAAGGAGACTAATGACGAGAAGAGAATCAGAGCGAGTTTATATAGGCTATGAGTACATCGGCTGCCGTCACACACAGCTTGACAGATTTACAAGAAGCATTAATAATTCTAGCAGTGGACAGGTGGACTGGTAGCTCTGAGGTTAGGGATCTGCACTGGCAATTGAAAGGTTGCAGGTTCGAATCCCGTAAATGCCAAAAGGGACTCTGCTCTGTTGGGCCCTTGAGCAAGGCCCTTAACCTGTAATTGGTGAGTAGGGAGAAAAGCGCTATATAAATGCAAAGTATTATTATTAATTTTAAATTGAATAAATTAAAAACTGAAACAATACTGTGTCGAGGAGCCAACAGTTACTGGGATTTCCATCTAGACGTGACAATGATTTCAGTAGCTATAGTAGCTAATAGAATTTGATAATAATTAAAAGAAACAGAACAATCAACAGCAAGGAGAGAGACTGATGAGGAAAAAAGGGAATTTTACAGCTTAGCATACAGAAAAGCAAATGGGCGATACAGACCATGAAGCAGAGACGCTTGGACACTCTGAGAATACATGAAGGAAAGTATCAGGAGCATCTAGTGAGCAGGAATGACACAACAGATCCGATTCCAAGCCCATTTGGTGTCACCTTCTAGAAGTAAGGGATGTTCTATGGATGAACTGCTGGTAGTGTGGGTTTCCTGAAGACAAGCATACCTTCTTAGACACAATGGGATGGATTTGTTGATGGTGCCCATGATCTGCCTTGGCTTGACACCCAGGAGTGTGTAGTGCGTTATGTCATTACCACTTACATTTTCTAGCCATTCAAGATTTGCATACAGTAAAAAATGCATCTTCCTTTCTTCATGTACTTTAGAGGTACTGGTTATGACAACATTTTGGTTCCCTGTGACTATGACTTATATCTTAATTTTTTTGTCTCTGTGGCTTTGGTTATATGTACCCTTTTGGCTTACAATTTACTGCTCTTGTGGAATTGTTGAAAAGTATAATCTTAATTTTTTTAATTGTTAAATATTTCTGGATTCTGTTAAAATAATTTCTGGTTTAATTAAGTGGATTCTTTGAAATAAAAGGCAGAAGGTATTGACCTTTGAAAT
The DNA here is from genome assembly GCF_016835505.1 of Polypterus senegalus. NCBI lineage: Eukaryota > Metazoa > Chordata > Cladistia > Polypteriformes > Polypteridae > Polypterus > Polypterus senegalus. The sequence continues at coordinate 139,234,113 of NC_053166.1, forward strand.
GGCCATTGACAATACTTAATAATGCCAAGAATTGATTTTGCTTGCTTTTCTCTTAAAATCAACTACATGTAGCTGAACCTTGATAGAAACATAGTTGTTAAATTATATGAACTGGTTATTTTGTGGGCGGCCTTGTTGGAAAACCCTTTACAAGCCCATGTAGTCTGGAGTGAAATTCAAACGTGTTAGGATACCTTAGGATTTATCTGAAGAAGAAGAAAGAAGTTCGAGGCTACAGCATGAAGCTGAAAGAAAGCGACTCCATTGCCAAAGTGAAACCGCCGAGGAAAGACACACAAGAGAGAAACTCGTTTAGCCGCTGATAGACAAGAGGGGCGAGAGCACAAAACCACAAAACCGCAAAACCAAATCGCTGGCTCTGCATTTCAATTTTTTTTCTGATGATTTCAATAGTTTTAGGAGGCCAGGCTTTTTACAGCACTGGCTTACACAGCTAGTTTGTTAATAATTGTGAAACTTGATGTCTCATTGTCATTCTGTTGTATTGAGTGTTGTTTGATGTGGGATTTTAGAATAAGCATACAACATAACAAAATGTGTAAACAAGTGAAGGGGTCAGAATAGCTACTGAAAGCGCTGTCTGTTGTGTAGTGATACCATTTCTAGGTTCTATCATAGTGACCACCAGAGGGTGATACAGATCTCACAGAATTGCACAAGTCACCCGAGTCATTGTGCTAAGGGGGCTGTAGAATGTTCTGTCATGTGATCCACTAATAATGCCCCCTGGCTTCAAGGAGCCTGATTTTGACACTTTAGAAATGTACTTATGGATAACTCTGAACTGTGTTAAGCTACTGCGTAAGTTCTAACTAGAAAATAATAATAATACATTTTATTTATATAGTGTCTTACCCATCAGGCACTATACAGTATAGATAAAAACTTGATTGATTGTGAATATTAGCTTCATTATAAAATCTTAGTTGGATCAGAATGGGTTTGTGCATGCATGTGTTTGTGTGTGCGTGTGGATGTGTGTGTGTGTGTGTGTGTGCAGTGAATGTGGCGCACCCTTCAGAGTGTGCTTCAGCCATGCTTTCATTATCATCAAGATACAACCCAGCACCAAATAACTACGTAGTATTAATAATTGATGAATAGATGGAAACAGTTTGAAATGTAATAACCGTACTTACTATATCTTTAAATCACTCATATTATAAAATGTTTTCTAAGAAAAGCCCTGCATATGTTAATAACCATAAATACCTCTATTGCTGCAAACTTGTTTTGGCCGAGGAGCAGCTCCTGACTGGAGTGGTTTCTTCACTGGAGTTCACTGAATTCCTGCTAAGGGAATTGTTACCCTGCCAATTGCAGTGATTTGAAACGGGTTGTGTGTGTAATATTAATTGATTAGTTGAAGAGCATTAACTTTAGACTATCGCTTTTACTTGTGAAGTGCCATTAGGGATGGAAAAATTTGGAAGATTCCATGTAAGATCTACATTTGACTTTGTCATGTGAGTGACATTTTCACTCTGCTCTGTACACCTCACAATAACGGCTCAAACATCAAAAGGAGACTCCTTGTAAAATAAAGATAATCTGGTGTTTCACATGTATAAGGAATAAAGACATTTTCAATTATATTAGATCTTAAAGGTGAGGGATACGAAAGTTTCAAAGTAAGGTTGTACCAATCACTAATTATAACACTGAAAGTGGTGCCTGTTGATTAGTATGTACTGGGTAAATCTTCACTGTACTCTGTATGTGAGGTCATAATGACTCTATATTGACCCTATAATCTACATCATTGCTATATCTCTGTCATTCCAATAAATGGTGCATCACACACATTTTATAGGGATGCATTTTATTAATAAAAATGTGTGTGATGCACCATCAGTTGGAATGAAAAATGCAATGCATTTTATTACTACAGGCATTACAAAATACTTTGAAATAGATGGTGAACTGCATATACTCCAGAACCCAACAGGCATACAGGCATGGGATGACAGTCCCATAATGCCCTCAACTCTGGGGGCTGCCATCTAGCCCAACTGGAGAGACAAAGCCCTGTGCAAGTTTTATCTCCCTGTTCTTCCACGCCATGGGTGTCCCGGCCGGGAGGTCTCTCTCTCTCTCTATATATATAACTCCCTGCGTGGAGTTTGCATGTTCTCACTGTGACTGAGTGGGTGTCCTCCGGGTACCACTGGGATTAATAAAGTATCTATCTATCTATCTATCTATCTATCTATCTATCTATCTATCTATCTATCTATCTATCTATCTATCTATCTATCTATCTATCTATCTACTCCAGTTTCCTCCCACAGTCAAAAGACATGCAGGTTAGGTGCATTGGCAATCCTAAATTGTCCCTAGCATGTGTGTGTATTTGCCCTACGGTGGGCTGGCACCCTGCCCAGGGTTTGTTTCCTGCCTTGCACCTTGTGTTGGCTGGGATTGGCTCCAGCAGACCCCCGTGACCCTGTAGTTCAGATATAGCGGGTGGGGTAATGGATGGATGGATATATATTCTAAATTCAAAAACATTGGCGCGAAACACATGGAGAGCAGGTTAGAGAAAGTACTAAAATTTGAAAGTCTCAAAAAATGATAGTAAAGATCTCATTAGCGCAAACAACGGAAATTATTACTCAGTGAAATAAAGGAACAGTGAAAAGAGATTAAATATATTGTTCGGATTTAAACTTTAAGTCGGAGATTTGTAGATCGTCTAATTCGTGTTGCCATCAGGGAAAAAAGGAGTATCTGTGAGAATTAAAAGATTTGTGGTTTGGTAAAAGTGAAATCCACATATTCAAGCGGCAAAGACACGAATTGGCTGGCACGTAGCACAGGTCGAGGGGTTGGCGAGCAAAGCCCCCTAATCTATATATATATATATGTATTTATAAGCATACATTATATAAATTATTATTTATATATTTACACATGCATATCTGTGAATCATCCTCCAGGCTTGTCTGAAGCAGGTAATACCACCCCGGACCAAATGGGTGCACTCACACTAACACCTTCTCCTCTTCTGTTCCCTCTGCATTGGCAAAGGGACACCCAATGAGGGCAAGTAACTCTTCCAGTCTTCCGCCTCTTAAGCCCACCACAGCCAGAAATAGTTTCTGATTCAACTGAACCCCAGGATGGAGCTCTGATAAACTTAGTAAAAGATTACCAGAAGATATTGGGCTACTTGCCTTATTTTGTTGCTCTTTAATTATAGAGTCATGCATAGTTGATAACTTTTTTGTTTCTTTTATTAGGCTTTATTAAAAGGGGACAACTCAGTTGGTGCCTCAGCATTTCCCATGGGAACCTGCAGTGTTAAGAAAGATAGATAGATAGATAGATAGATAGATAGATAGATAGATAGATAGATAGATAGATAGATAGATAGATAGATAGATAGATAGATAGATAGATAGATAGATAGATAGATAGATAGATAGAAAAAGCACTATATGATAGATAGATAGATAGATAGATAGATAGATAGATAGATAGATAGATAGATAGATAGATAGATAGATAGATAGATAGATAGATAGATAGATAGATAGATAGATGGGAGTCGACTTGAGGGCTCATCTAAAAGTAGTTCCACGCTGACTTGAGGGTTGCTGCTGCTGCCTAATGCCTCTCTCCTCCTTTTCTCCAGCAGACCTAATGAACGGCAACATCTGATGTAAGAGTTATCTTCCCTTTTGAGCTCTAGCTTTCGTTTATTTGTTAACGATGTCAATTAATTCCTTATATCAATTCTCTGAAATAGCTATAAATGCATTTGTGATAACATACAACACAAGATCTTACAACTCCTTGTTCTCCATTGTGTTGGCAGTACTGATGCATGTTGAACTTTGGCGGTCACATATGTGGCATAAAGGTAACAGCACCAGTTGTGCATTGGGAACAAAAAAACACATGAAAGTGGCCAGAGACCACAACTAGCCCAGGGCCTACATCATACAGGAACACATTGGTTCCTAACAAACTAAAGCTCCTGAAGTGGGAAAGCGTCTATAGAAGCAATATACAGTAAGAAGCTCTTACTCCACATTGGGCTCATTGGTATTTTAAATACAGTAAATCTTATTTTAGATCAAACAAAGCCTTTATAAGCCTATGGCTCTTATAACACCGTTGTAAGTGACACTGTGTAGATCGTTTCTATTCTAATGTATTATTGATGGTTTGGAAGTTTTATTGGAACCATGGAAAGTGTCTGTCAAGGCCTTACTGTATTCAATTCAGTTCAGTTTATTTTTGCATAATTCTCTTCATTGAGTACAGGCGCAGGGCACATTGGCAAGTTAGTACATTGATATAAATGCAAACTTTATTACTTAATGAATACATATAAAGACAGAAATTTGTTTAAACAAACAGAAAAAAGTGGTTTAAAACTCATTAGCATAAATGGAATCTAGAAATATCTGTCCATTAATTAACTGTTGAACTACGACAAGATGACAATGGAGAAGAGGTAAACAATAACAGTCAGCAGCATCCCTGGAGAAAATAAACATTTGGCGGGGTCGGCGGGACTAAATCAGACACCGTTAGAGTCCTAGAGACCTCCACCAACTGGCTGCCCACCATCTCCTGGGCATTTTATAGTAGGGGCTGTGCTAGGACGTCCAATCGGATGACAGAATCTTTACATCTATTGATTCCAAGGCTCCCAATATCACTGATGTACAGAGCACTAAATGATAAACAGATGCATTATGGGCAGACCCGATTTTAAAATCATGGTCCTTTCTCTGTCCTACCTTAGTACATTATTATATACACAGGCAATGTGGTGCAGTGGCAATGGCTTTGAACGCCAGACCCAGGAGTGTGGGTTCAAGTCCCACTACTGATGGAGCAAGTCACTGCACTTGGCTATACTGCAATTGGAAAAGCTAAATACATGCAACCCACCACCTCAAATGTTATTGGTTGCCTTGGATAAAGGGTTTGCATACCTTTTTGACAGTTGTAGTACAAGCAGGTCAAGGGAACTCACAAGGGTCACAGAGCAGACAATGGAACTGAGCACCATTGGGTTTAAAGTCCTAAGGCTAAACATTTCACCAAATATATGTCTTACATAGCAGTGCCTGACTTAGAGATGCAGCTAAATAGTCCCCAACCTGAAATTATCCACTTTCTATGCCAATTGTAAACATGACAGAGTCTAAAATTAGAGTGCACTAACTGCTGAGCCACCATGCTGCTTGATACAAACCTGCACAAATGAAGGAGGAGGTGAAGCATCCAACTCACAGATGCACAGGAAGTTAGCAGTGTGGTGAATAAAAATATCTAAGAATAACCAGGCTATTGGGAGCAAAATTCTCAGCTCGGTCCATAACCATTTTGACATTTTCTTTTCCATTATCTGGGTGCGCATAAAGGATGCCAATCCTCCCACTATATAGTGCCTGCTTACTTCCTTCTGAAATGGGATGGGGGTGGGAGCAGCCACATGTCTCCTCGCTTAAACTGCTGCCTCCCTGCTGCGTTTCACCGGGGAGAGAAGAAATAATTGCTGTTTACATTGCCTTTAGAATGAAAACATTTCCATGTATAATAACAGTGAACAAATTGATAAAAAGCTCGGATAAAGGACTGGCGTTGCCAGGCAACGGCCTTCCTCTGTCAAGGGAGACTGGGTTGCAGAGTTTAAAAAGATGGATATTTATCATTTCATCTTAAAGGATGATGGGAGATCAAAGCCATATATATATATATATATATATATATATACACACACACACACAAGAATTTTGGTTTTGGAAACTGCTGCAGGGATGGAGATACTTATTAGGATTTCATGAGCCATGCCAATATAAAAGAGGACAAAAGAGGCAAAAATACAACGCAGAGCAAAGTAAACACCGTGGCAATCATGAGACAGCAACAAGCTGATTGTTGGCAGAGACCCTTTTAAAATTTAAATCATTCTGAACAGAGACAGACTTGCCGAGAGAAATGACACCGAAGGACATGCTCTGCTCGCTCCTGGAGGTTTCTGGCCAGACCCTGGAGACTGCACAAATTAGCGCTGCTTTCCTTTCTTTGATTTGCACACCATTTGAATGCTTCCAGTAAGAATTGTGGGCTAGTGATGTGGCTGATGTTGTCCAGATCAGGATGGCTTCCCTGGTCTTTTAGGTTTAGTGTGGCAGTAAATGGCTGGACAGCGCCGCAAGTCCACCTCACACATTAAACAATTGAAATGACCGCAGGTGCAGGGACCCGAGTGAAATAGCGGAGGGCATGCAGGTGCCGTAAAGCTTATTTGTCAAAGGTCAGCTGCTTGACTCGCAGGGTGGCACTTGGAGTGTGAGCCTGCTTACTGATTCAGACTGAATGCAGCCTGATGACTTCTATTAAATTGCTTAAAACTGAGTGAGAAAGCAGCTGCAGATGGGGGTGAAGGTGCCTGGCGTGTTACCAGCATCATACCCACCTCTAGGTGCCGTGGCTGCTTTACAGCCCTTTAAGCATTAAATGTTGGGTCTGTTACCTTGTCTAGATAGCAGACCTCACTCATTTTGTGCTCCACAGCTAATGCCAATGGGATCGAAGAACAAGGTTGGTGAGACCAAGAAGCTCTCAGAGCAGCACCACAGGTCTACACTAGCAGTTTTACAGCAAAAGCAACATTACTGGACCATTTATACTACATGCTAACCTTAAGCTGCCCCTAATAACCGTTTATACTACACCCTGTCCACACTAACCCCTAACCTTAACTTCTGCCCTGAAACTGCTGATGTAGACCTGCGGTGACGTATGGCTGTGCAGCTGGTGCTACCTGGCACTTTCAAAGCGCTAAGTATCACACTTTGAGAGACTGGAACAGCCATTGGAAGATGGACACATCATCACTAGGGTGACCAGATGTTCAAAGTCACAAACGATGGCACAGCATATTAATCAGGTGATCAAACAATGTGGGGATGCGGCTGATAATGGGGTGGTACAGATTAAAGGATGTTTGGGAGAAAGTTTACTAAAGAAAGTGGTGATAATTCATAAGGCAGTACAGATACTCTGACTTTATCCTCTAGCTGAATGTAGCTATAACTTTACTACTTGTAAAGCACTTTGAGCTGCACTCTTTATATGGAAATATGCCACGGAAATAAATAGTTAAATTGTTTTGGGGTCATTATTGGCAGTAAAATCCTGACTTGCATGTGTCAATAGACATCCAATACAGTACATCACCACTCTCCAGCACCATGAATGGCGAGTAGACCTACTTTAGAGAAGAACGTAAGAAATTTGACCAAAATGAGGTTACCATTCATTGCATCATTCTCATTATTTTAGTTAATAGCTAAGCTGCCCCAATATCTCATCCAGATACTTCTTAAAGTATGTCAAGGTTTCTGTTCCCACTCCATGTCTTGGTAGTTTGTTTCAGACTCACACAACTCTTTGAGTCCTTCCTTGCTTCAATCCTAAATGCATTTCCCCTTAACTTCCACTGGTTTCCTCCATTTACAGTTTAGTTAGAAAGAATTCTGCTGGATCTATTTTATCAATGGCTTTAGAGGATTTTGAAGACCTGGATGAGGTCCCCACACAGTTTCCTCTGCTCAAGACTAAACAGGTTTATTTCTCTGAGCTTGTCCTCCAGTCCTGGGGTGCACTTGGTTGATCTCCTCTGCTCTTCAGGTACTGCTATGTCTTTCTTGTTGCATGGTGACCAGAACTGCACACAATACTCCAGAAGTGGCCTCCATAGTGCCTTATATAATTTGAGCATAACGTCCCTTGATTTATTTTCACCACTTTTTACAATATTGCATTGCTTAGATGATGGAACTGGTGTGTCAACATAAATCCTTTTCAGAGGTCGCTTCTTATAGGTCAGTGTCTCCCATCTTGTATTTATAATTGACGTTCCTGTTGCCCACGTATAGCACTTTGCACTTTTCTACATTAACCTGCATGTTCTAGTATTCGACCAGTTCTGAAGCTTGTGCAAGTCTTTCAGAATTGTTTTTACTCACTCCTTATTGTCATCTTTCAATTTGGCAGGTTTACTGACTTTACCAGAATCAGTATCATTAAAATAAATCAGATAAAGTAACAGTCCTAGGACAGACCCTAGAGGGGCTCCACTCATGACCTCACTCCACATGGAGCATTCTCTTCTGATCTGTACTTTTTGCCTCCTACTGGTTATCTAACCGGAGGTCCAGTTTGGTAGGTTACCCCTGATACCTACAGATTCTAGTTTTAGAATGAATCTTGGCGTGGGATGACTAAGTCAAAGACATTTTGAAAGTTTAAGTTAATTATATCATACCTTCGAACTTCTGTGATGCTTCCTTGAAAAGTCCAGAAACATCTAAATTTTGAAATATAAGTCAGGTCTGAGGCTAAGGATCTGCACTGGTATCCAGAAGGTTGCCAGTTCGAATCCTCATTACTGCCAAAAGAGATCCTTCTCTGTTGGGACCTTGAGCAAGACCTTTAACCTGTAATTGCTCCAGGGGCGCTGTGCAATGGCTGACCCTGTGCTCTGACCCCATGCGAAAACTAACAAATTCCTAATACAAGAAATTGTATAAGGTGAAATAAAGAACAAAATTAATAATATTTATGGCACAGGGGCACAATGATGGATTGCTAACTCAGTCAAAGCTGTTGTGATACACGTTATGGTGTGGTGGGATATTTTGTATATAAGCTAATAAATATTTAGTATGTTTTTATTTGTAACTTAAACAAAGCAATGTGATCTTAGTGTTTCATTGATGAGAAGCTTTCATTTTTAAGGACATCCAATCTTTAGGACCGAGGAATTTTATGACAGGTGATGGGGGTAAGTGTCTCAAACCAGTGTGGCAAGTGATTCTCTCAATCAACCACCACAGGAAAGCCACTACCTAGCTGGCAAGTATCAGCTCAACAAATGGTTTTGGGGTCAGGTTTGAAAGGTATTGTGTGCCCCCATTGGTCTGAAGTATGGCTATTTGGGATTGGTTTGAATCAGAGGGCATTCTGTAGCATGAGGCCCTATTGATGTAAGGATCTGGACAAAGAATATATAAATTCACTTGCTTTACTCCTCCTCTTTCCCTCACACCATCATGATGAAGGAGCATCTCACACACCATGGACAGAAGAGAAGACCACACTGAGAAACACAGCTCGGCAGCCATATTGAGACAGGCATGTGGCCTGATCTGAATAGAACTGACTAGAACTGATGACTAGAGACATTTTAAGTAACTAACAAGTCTGTGTGTCACCTGAAATGACACATCAGCATTTATCAGATTGTATGGTTACCAATATTCAAATGTACTTTGCTTATTGTTACTATTTATGAATATTGTCAATTATGTATTATTTAAATTGTACCTTAACTCCTGCTTGTCTTTTACTACACCTAATTGCCTGAGGTATTAGCTGTAGAAGGGAAGGTGGGGAGACGTTATAAAGTACAATAACTTATAAACAGTGCTAAGTCAATGGGATTTGAGGCATTCTGACAAAGGCTACACAATAAATAATACAAAAGGGGAAAACAGAGTAATATAGAAGTCTACCATGACAAAACACTTTGGATGAAGCAATCCAAGAAATAATAATAATAATAATAATAATAATACATTTTATTTATAGGCGCCTTTCAAACACTCAAGGACACCGTACACTTTACACAACACCCAACACAGAATACAGTACAGTGTTTACATAGAGAAGGCAAGTTTAAAAAGATGAGATTTAACTGAAGACTTAAACAGAGAGAATGAATTAATGTTTCTAATCTCAGGAGGCAATGCATTCCAAAGTCGGGGGGCAGAACGACTGAAAGCTCTGTTCCCCATTGTGGAAAGACGAGCGGAAGGAACAGTCAATTTAATTGAGGAGGATGATCTAAGAGTACGGGAAGGGGTGACAATGTGGAGAAGGTTAGACAGGTATGGGGGCTAAATCATGAATAGCTTTAAAGGTTAGCAGAAGAATTTTAAACTCGATGCGGAACTTGACAGGGAGCCAGTGAAGTTGATGCAGAACAGGAGTGATATGGTGAGTAGAAGGAGATCTCGTGATAATACGGGCGGCTGAGTTCTGGACTAATTGAAGTTTGTGAAGAGTTTTTTGAGGGAGACCAAAAAGAAGAGAGTTACAATAGTCAAGGCGAGAGGTGACAAGGCTATGAACAAGAACTGCAGCAGAGTGGGGGGTGAGAGAGGGGCGGAGACGGTTGATATTACGTAGGTGGAAGTAGGCAGATCGTGTAATAGTATTGATGTGTGAAAGAAAGGAGAGGTTATTATCCAAGATGACACCAAGACTTTTGGCCTGAGAGGAGGGGATAGAGTATAGTTATCAATTATAATAGGGAAGTTATGGGATTTGGATAATGTGGATTTTGTACCAATAAAAAGGATCTCTGTTTTATCACTGTTGAGTTTAAGAAAATTAAATGTAAACCAGTTTTTGATTTCGGCCAGACAGTCAGTAAGGGTGGTAGGTGGGAGGGTGATTGTGGGTGAAGTTGAAAAATAAAGCTGGGTGTCATCTGCATAACAGTGGAAATGGATATTATATTTCCTGAAAATATTGCCCAGAGGAAGGAGATAGATGGTGAACAGAAGGGGGCCCAGGACAGAGCCTTGAGGCACTCCTGAGGTAACGGATACAGAGTGAGATGAAAATGATTTGAGCTGTATGAATTGGGAGCGGCCAGAAAGGTAGGATGTGAACCAGTTATAGACATTGTGGGTGACACCAATGGAAGATAGTCTATTGAGAAGAATGGAATGAGAAATGGAGTCAAAAGCCGCACTCAAATCAAGTAGTATGAGGATAGAGAGTAAGCCGGAGTCTGCTGCCATGAGAAGATCGTTAGTTATTTTGATTAATGCAGTTTCTGTACTATGGAGTGGGCGGAAACCAGACTGGAATTGTTCATACAGGTTATTCAGGGATAAGTGAGAGTGGAGCTGTTTGGCTACCACTTTTTCTAGGATTTTGGATAAGAAAGGTAGGTTAGAGATCGGACGCAGGTTGTTAAAATTAGATGGATCAGCACCGATTTTTTTTAAAATTGGGGTTACTACAGCTGTTTTGAATGAAGCAGGAACAATTCCAGTTGAAAGAGAAGAATGGATAATAGCAGATATAATATGGAGCAGAGATGGAAGGCAGGCTTTGACAAGTGATGTAGGTAAGGGTCAAGCAGACAGGTGGATGACTTAGAATGAAGGATTATATCTGATATTTCTAAGGTGGAGGGAAGTTGAAAGAAAGAAAAAAAGAAAAGGGTGAGTAGATGGGAAGAATTCAGAAGGAGTAGTGTGAGCGGATTGCAAAGCAAGGTAGTGGTGGATACTCTCGATTTTGTTCATAAAAAATGACATCAGAGAATTACAAAAGGCATAAGAGTAAAGATGTGATGGCCACAAATCAGGGGGTTGGGTGACACGTTTGAGGAGTGAGAACAATGATTTAGTGTTGCCTTCATTCATGCTGATTATATTAGAATAGTAGGCAGATTTAGTTTGATTAATACAATCCTTATAATGTGAAAGATGGTGGAAATACATATCTTTGTGAACCGCGAGCCCAGTTTTTTTATATAGTCGCTCTAATTGCCGGCCTTTCGCTTTCATGAGACGAAGTTCCGGCGTAAACCAGGGGGCAGAGAGGGAAAATGAAACAGACTTTGTTTTAAAAGGGGCAAGAGAATCCAAAATATGATGAAGGCTGGTGTTATAATGCAAAATCAACTCATCAGCGGTAGTTAAATTAGAAGTGGCAATATGTGATTCAATACTGGATCGAACAGAGTCCAAATTAATGTTCTTGATATTGCGAAAAGTTATTGTACGGGGTAGCTTCGGGATAGATATTGAGAGTTGAAGATTAAAAGAGAGGAGAGAGTGGTAATAATGTATGGATACAAAGCAGCTCAAATATCTGATTATTAAAATAAATCAATAACTCTACCAAAGCGCCTAAGGTACTATAAAAACTGTAAGGTACTATAAACTTGAATATTGAACCTGAAATTTGAGAAATAAAAGGTGGAACTGATGGGCAGGCCTCCCACCCTGAGGTATGCACCTTGCTGGGAACCGATGAATGGATGGATCGATGGAGCATCAAAGACTCATAAGAAGTCATTTATGTTCTCCATGTTTGCTGCTCTTGCTGAAGAGTAATTGACTCTTTGGTAATAATAACAGTTTCCACTGATAGGTCTTAATTAAAGTGTCTCCTTCAGAGGGAAGTTTCGCAGGCGCTGCCAGTTTGTGGGGCACGTATTAATCATATTACTTCGCTCCTGTCACACAATGGCAAAACAAATTATTTATCTGTCACAATGTGTAAGAAATGACAAAAGCCAATAATCATAAGGCGGCAGTGCGTGTTGTGTTTCTGTTAAAGTACGCCTCTAAATACTCTGCGTGTGTCACTCCAGCTCGTGCTGTAGCACTTTTTCTCTCCCCTTTCTTGGTGGAGCCTAGCGGATCAGGCGTTGGACTCTAAACATCAAAAAGGGCTGCTTTTATCCTCACCACCTCACATTTAGGGCCTCCCTTTGTAGAAACACAGGAGGAACCTTAAACCTTATGACATGGTAAGGTGCTACTTGTACATTAGTTATAGAAAGGTCAAACAAAGGAAGAATTTTGGGGTGCCAACCCGGCCCTCCCTGTTACTTTTAATCATTTTAACAAAACAGACACACGATGGTGCAAAGAACAAAACAGAACAGCTGCTACTATGTGAGGTGAGTGGCTGTCATTAATCCAGCTCTGCCACCATGTCCATCAGCATGGAACGCCTTCTCTTAGGTCACCTCCCTTTCAAGTGATCCCTCCTTTCGGGTGGTCGCCCTTTTATAGCCCTGGTCCTGAAGGGGCGGAGTCAGTTGCTCTCACTTTTTCTCGGAACAGCAGAAGAAGAAAATGACAAGACTCAGAGTGTCTAAAATAAGCCAAAAAGAAGTCAATGTTGGAGTTAATGTTGTCTAAGAATACATGTGAAGACTTAATAGCCACTGGATTTCAATCAGCCGCTGAGATGTTATTAGGCAAAAAAACGGCTAATAAATTATAGGCCTTCTGTCCACACCAAAGCATTTTAATTGAAGTAGTAGCAGTAAAATTATAATTACATGGACAGTACAGTGAAATTCTTACTTTAATGTCTGACCAACATATAGCACATCGCTATTCCTCAGTGCCATGATAAGCAAGAATGCATTAAAATACGGAACTGTGTTTAGTTTAAAAGTAAACATAAATCAACATTCAGTGGCTTCAGAAAGTATTCAGACACCCTTCACTTTCTGCGCAGATTTAATTTTAAATTGACGAATATTCCCTACTTGCCCATCAGTCTGCACTCAATACCCCATAATAACAAAGTGAGCACATGTTTTCAGAAAGGGTTTCAAATGTATTAAACTTCAAAAATGTAAATCTCTCCTTCATATAAGTTTTCAGACCCTTTGTTGTGGCTCTCCAAATTGTGGTCAGGTGTGTCCTGCTTGCTTTCGTTGTTCCTTGAGATGTGTCTGCAAGTTGATTGGAGACCACTTGTGGAAACTTTCATTGATTGGACATCGTTTAGAAAGGCATTTAGAAATAACATCTCACGATTCATGCTGCATGTCAGGATAAACAGCTAAGCCATGAAGTCTAACAAACTCTTTTAGACCACCACTATCAAATTGGGGTGAGGAATAGATCAGGGAAAGGGTATCAAACTATTTCTAAAGCTCAGAAAGCATTCGATAAAGTAGTACTACATGAGAGGTTGAGCATAAAGCTAAAGAAGTGGCAGTTCAGGGTGTGGTGTTGTAGGTGGGTGCAGAATTGGCTCAGACACAGGGAGCAGAGGGCGTTGGTGTGTGGAACAGAATCAGAATTGGCCGATGTTAAAAGTGGTGTCTAGTAGGGGGTCACTTCTAGTGCCGCTCCTTTTTTTTATATATTGTGACCGCTGCTGTAGGGGGATGCGGCCGCCCTTCAGAAACCCCCTCTTAAACAGTGTTTCAATGGGAAATAAACACACTCTTACTGCTCCTCTTTGTGGGATCAGCAGCAGGCATGCTGGCTTGCTCCTCGCACAGAGCTTTGAATATTTAAAAGTCCGAGCCACAGCCATCCTGCGTTCTCACTCTCCCGTCTCTCTTCCCCCAGACTCCTTCTGCTCTGGCCGCTGCTTCCAGGCCGCTGTACCCACTCGATAAAAAAGACTTTGTGTTCTTTTGAACTGGAATTGGAGCTGATGTGTCAGATTTGACAGCTGTTCCTAATGAGGCTGGATCGCCTCTGTAAGAGACTTGTGTTTGTTTCTGCCTGAACAGCAATAAAGTTTCTGCTCCTTGGAAAACCTTTGGTACTGTCCTGTGCAACTTTGTGACCCAAGCTTGAAAATATATAATGGTTTGGATAGGAATATAAGTAACAAGCTGGTTAAGTGTGCAGATGATACCAAGATAGGTGGATCAGCAGATGATCTTGAATACTTTGAGTTACCAGTTACCAATTTCTTTCGCCACTTCAATGATATTTAATTTAAAACCAGCTTCATATTTTCTTCTGATCGAACGCCCCATCGTAGATGAGGGATGTTCTTATGATAAAGGTGTATGAGGGTGTGAGATACACAAAACACAAAACAATGCAAACGTCGCTTCAGAATAGTTTGGGTATTACTATATGGTCACGTAGGCACAATACATAGAAAAAAAGGCAGTGTGCTCCGTGGTTACTCTCTCAGGTGGGTGTTAGCATATCATAATTTCTTGGACCAATCGCGTGAGTTTTCCACATTCGACTTATATCACAGACATTATAAAATACCAGAAATTATACGGTAAAATGAAACCCCTACTTATCCGTGGGAGAACTTAAATGCGAGTATATACGGTAACAGAGCTACTCCAGAGAAGAGTGCCTAGGCTGATTCCATTGCTACAGGGGATGAGAAAATTATGAAGAAAGATGAAAGAAGCTGACCATTTCCAGCTTAAGCAAAAGAAGATTAAGAGGAGACATTACTCAAGTGTTTAAAATTATGAAGGGAATGATTCCAGTGGAATGAGACTGACTTTAAAATGAGTTCATCAAGAACATGGTGACATGGTTGGAAACTTGTTAAGGGTAATATTAAGAACTTTTTTTTACACAGAGAACCATAGGGACATGCAATAAGCTAGCAAATAGTACACCTGTAGTAGACAGTGAGACTTTAGGGACTTTCAAAACTTAACTTCTTGTTATTTTAGAAGAATTAAGTGGCTAGGACTGGTGAGCTTTGTTGGGCTGAATGGCCGAACCTCGTCTACATTGTTCTTAAAAAAGCTTTGAGTGTTCCCAGGAGTTCAGTCACCTTAATAATAGTGGAAGTTTAGAACCAACAGGACTTCTCCTAGAGTTGGGTATCTGGCCAAACTGCGTAACTGGGCAAGAAGGCCCTTGGTAATAGTAGGTGACCTGGAACCCAATGGTCAATCTAACAGAACTTCAGAGGTCCTCTGCTGAGATGGGAGAACCTGTCAGAAGGAGGACCATCCCAGCAGTACTCTGTCAATCAGGCCTATATGACAGTCTGCTTGCAGTTTTTCAGATAAAATATAGAAGACACTGAAACAATAAAGAAAAGATTTTCTGGAGTGAAATCTCTGGGCAGAGCTTCAAGCACCATTTCTGGCAAAGACCAGTCACTGTTTACCACCTGCCTAATGCCAGCCTTATGGTGAAGTGTGGTGGTGGCACCATCATGCTGTAGGGGGTGCTTCTCAATAGCACGGACAGGGGGAATGATCTGAATTGAAGGTTGGGCGAATGCTGCCAAAATACAGAGAGATCCTTGATGAAAGCCCACTCCAGTGTGCACATCACCTCAAACTGGGGTGATGGTCCACCTTTCATTGACCCAAAGCATACAGCCAAGACAACACTGGAGTGGCTTTGTGCCAAGTCTTTGATTGTCCTTGAGTGGGCCAGCCAAAGTCTATACTTTAACTCCATAGAATATCTGTGGGGAGACCTGAAGATGGCAGTTTACATACACTTCCCATCCGATCTAATGGAGCTTGAGAGGATCTAGCAGGAAGAATGGGATCAGCTGCCCAAATGGAGGTGTGCAAAACATGTAGGGACCTACCAAAGAAGACTCAAAGTTGAAATTGCTGCCACAGGGGCTTCTACAAAGTACTGAATTAATGGTTTGAATACTTATTGTAAATAAATGAGAGATTGTGGTTTTAAATTTTTAATAAAGCTGAAAACCTTTCTAAAAAACGCGTATTCACATTGTCATTATAGGTTATTGAGTGTAGATTGATGGGTGAAAATGGTAAATGTACTCATTAAGAATTAAATCAACACCACAATAAAATGTGCCAAAAATGAAGGGGTCTGAATACTTTTCCTTACTCCTTGTTTTCATACCACTTGTTCAGCTATGCTTTCTAAAGCAAGGATTCTTGGGGAGAAAATAACATAAGGAAAACTCCATTCGGGCATTAAATCAGATTTTAAGGAGAAACATTGTCATGCCGGTCTTTTTGTGTATATCACAGAGAGCAAGTTTCAAAACACAACTCACCTCTTTTTCACCTACTCAGATTTCAGAACCAACACACATGACAGACACACCGATCCAAGGCAGACCCGAGAGCAAAGCAAGTCTAATGTTCTAAGAACGGAGCCAACTTATTAATGGGCACATTCACATAGACATCGGGCCAAATGTGGGATGGATTACAGATCAGCGTCTTAGCCACTAGGTGGCCACAGCAGAAAGACCTCATTATAAAATGATTTAAAAGTGATAATGTGTCACAAAGGTACTCATATACATCACACTGGATGCAGTAATCTCTCTCTATATATATAAAATCCAACGTCTGTCTGTATGTCTGTCCGCTTTTCACGAGAGAATTACTTAACGGATTCAGATCAGGTTTTTTTCAATAATTTGCTTGAACATTCTGGTTGATTTTGTGACTTCTCTGATCGCACTAAATATCATAGTTTGGTTGTGGCACCGATTTATTCACGCAAAACCGATAGACAGGCTGTGGGCCGATGGAAGGGGATCTCAGGAGTAGGGAGCCGGGCGGGACCCTCCTCACTCACGCCAGCCTCCATTCGAGTCGCTCTACATCTTTCCACATGTTGCCTCCACTTAGCTAGCGATACCTGTTTGATCAGCAGACATTATCATCTACATTTTCTAGTTTTAATCGCGCCCCCCTAACGTTTTTTTTTAAAGTAGCCCACTAATACCACTTTGTTCTTTTTTAATTAATGCTATATCATAGATACATATTTTATTATACCTACTTAACTTTTATCGACATTTATCTAACTCTATTTTTATTTTTCTAGTATCAGAATGTAGTTTAAGTTAATTTGTTTTGGTTTCAGTAGATGGTATTTTTCATATTTTTGATTCTTTTTTTCACATCTTCACGCCCCCCTTTTTGTTACTTCGCGCACCCCCTAGGGGGGCCCGCCCCACAGTTTGAGAACCGCTGATCTAGAGATTGTTAAAGGGTAACGTTTGACATTTTTGAGAGACAGATCAGAGATACGTGTGTTTTAGAGGGTAGCTGCAGACTGCCAGAGATATCACGGCCACATACTCTTCTCCCCATGTGGGGGACGCTTTCTCATCAGAGCTGAATACAATCAGATACAGTGCCAGCATTTGACGTTGGATCGTACGTACCTGTCGCTTGACCACAGACACCTTGCCAACTTTTTACATTTTTGGCAAAGCTACATTCTCGCCCCTGATAGCAAAACCAAAAAATATTGTATATCAAGAGGCCCTTGAATATGGAAGCTATCAATATAATTTTTTCTCAATACAAATTATGACATTTTTTTTTTACATTTTTCTATTGATTTTTAAACTTTGTCCTGTTTCACTACTACTTGGGTGGAGCCGTGGGGGACAGCTAGTAGTAAATAAATATATACACATCAAATGATTCCAGCAGCATTTATTTTAACAATTGAGTGTAAGAATAAGCAGGTGTGAACACAAGACTTTTCCTGACAGCTTGTTCATGTAAGCAGAATAACGAAAAGGTTTCTCTATCAGGGCCCAGTGGAGATGCAGCCTTCATTTATTATTTGTATATAAGCTTCTGCCCTGCTGCCCTAGATTTCTGTCCCGGTCTGTGTGCACTGTGAGCTAATTCCCAGTGGTCTGCCTGGGGTCCTGCATGTAGAAAGTAAAGCTTTTGCACTTTTGCTGCTCTCTGGACACGAAACACTGAGATGTGTCTGGGCTATTGGGAAAAGTTCAAGGTGCATCAAAAGATGAAAAAATCAAGTCAAAAGTTCAGGGACCTGAGTGGGCAACGACAGATGCTGGCAGAGATGAAGTAAAATGAATGCATTAGTTAACAATCGGTCAATGAGTCATTTTATATAGCGCCCTCCACATAGCAGAGCAGAGAGTGTTTACAAGTGAATTACTTCTTTTTAAGGGTTTGACATTCTCGACATGACTTTTAATGGAACTATGGGATGTATGTGTGTGTGTGTGTGTGTGTTTGTGTGTGTAGACTGAAGTTAGCTCCTCACTTTTGCACTATGCTGCTTATACATTGTGCAAAGCTAAGGAACTGACTTTAGTTAAAAATTATGCTGAACTTGGAAATCAGACTCAGAAAAGTATGAATGGTGTGGTGGCCCAGCAGGGTCAACTTTAGGATGAAAGGACAGTGAGAAAGACAATAACTCCCCTGGGACACAAGAGGGGGCAGCCCCCCTGGTTTGCATCGGGCCACAGGATTGGAGCTTGGAATCTCAACCCTGCTGGGTCCCATGGCCAATGCCAAGGGGCACCTAGACAATTACAGAGTTTTGGACGGCAGCACTTCCACCACACTCAAAAGTGATGCCAAAAGAAGATCCGGGGATACCTGGAGTACTTCCGGGTGCCCATGTAGCACTTTCGCCAGGATGGATGGGCAAGCTAATGGGAGCACACCTGGAGCACTTCTGGGTGCACTATAAAAGAGGCCGCCTCACTCCATTCAAGGAGCCAGAGTCAGGAGACCTTATGGAGGCGGCAGAAGAAAGGATGAGAGAAAGAAAGGGACTGAGCATTAATTGTGGTTGATCTGGGCACCATGTGCTTTGTAAAGAAAGGAAAGAAAATAAAACGAGTACGCTTGGGACTTGTGTGTCACTGTGCCTTCTGTGTCAAGGCTTATTTACCAAAATGGATACAAATTAAGTGAAATGAATACATTGCAGGGGTGGCACGGTGGCTCAGTGGGTAGCGCTGCTGCCTCGCAGTTAGGAGACCTTGGTTTGCTTCCCGGGTCCTCCCTGCATGGAGTTTGTATGTTCTCCCAGGTGGGTTTCCTCTGGGTACTCTGGTTTCCTCCCACAGTCCAAAGACATGCAGGTTAGGTGTATTGGTGTCCTTAGTGTGTGGGTGTGTGTGTGCTCACCCTGCAGTGGGCTGGCGCCCTGCCCGGGGTTTGTTTCCTGCCTTGCACCCTGTGTTGGCTGGGATTGGCTCCAGCAGACCTCCATGACCCTGTAGTCAGGATATAGCGGGTTGGATAATGGAAGGATGGATGAAATACATTGTTTAATTAAATGCTTTTCTAATGAAAACATGGAAAAATGGTTGGATTGGAGGGTAGACAGGAGATCAGATTACATGACATTCTCAAATCCAAACAAAGCAATTCACGGTGGCCAGGGCTCAAGTCTATTCCAAGAAGTAGCCCTGGACAGACCACTAGTCCACCACACTGGAGCTGTCTGCAATCAAACCTGACAGACCCCTCTTTAGATACAGGGTATGTGGGAGAAAAATACAAAATAAATCAATCTACAGGAACACAAGGAAGAACATGCAAAGTCTACACAGACAGCAACTGGGGGAGAGATGTGAACCCATGACACATTCATCAGGCACGGGTCTGCTGCTGTGTCACCTCTACACGGAACATTACATACTAATTAATGAATGAACAGAGTAATAAATTAATTAAATGATCACTTAATTATGGATGGACAATATTAATTAAGTGATTCATTCATTCATGAAAGCGCTAATTAATGAATGGATGGATGGGTAGGAGATAAACTATGAATCCTTTTTGGAATATTCTCAAATATATCAAGTCGTACCATTTTACAGTCTGCTGAAATGAATGCAGGGTTACAGGTGGCCAGAGCCCAACCAGACAGCACTAGGGTACAAGGCAGGATACAACAAGGCCTACCTGGAATCAGTAATCAATCTAATCAAAGTCAAAAGTCAAAGCGAACTTTATTATCATTCAACCATATATAAGTATACAGAGAGACGAAATTGCGAAGCTTAGGGTCCACAGTGTAACAACATGAAGTGTAAATAAAAAATGTAAATTAAATTAAAATTTAAATTAAAAATTAAAATTAAAAAACAAACAAGACAAGACATTGTGCAAAGACAAGACTGATACAATGTGCAATCCACATTAGTCTTACTGAGCCAGATGTCTGGAGACAACCACGAGTGATATGAGCTTAAAAGTGGGTGGGAACAATCAGACGGCTCGCTGAGTGTCACATTTCTCAACCAATCCAATGCGGCCCTCAAAGAAGAGGCGGTGACTTTGAACTGCAAGCAGCAGTGGTGCTCTCGTTAACTTCATCCAATGGAGAGCAAGCTTCAGATTACAATAAAACATCTACAGTCAAAAAGTCTCCTAAAAAGACCATGAGTGCAGAGAGTGCATTGCATGTGTTACAAATAAAAATAAAGTGTTGCAAGTGAAAAACCTTTTCTGCACTCTCAGATTGGCATTCGAAGCCATGAATGGACGGGTGGTAAAACCGAACGCTCTGTTGTCACAGGTGCTCTTCATTTATGAGAATAGTGTGGGAGTCGATGTAAGGCTGAAAGAACTGGCAGCTGTGTTTGTGAAATTATGAATGCCAAGATGTGCATTCGAAAGTAAACGGTGTGTCACACTCCATCAAACGGACTGGCGTTAAGAAAGCTGAGGACAAAGAGAAAGACACAGGAGATGCCAGTTTCACTACTGCTGTCACAAAAGCTGACCACAGACATCGAAAATGTTTGGGGCTGCTACTCGTATATTGTGCCTTGGCTGTAAATTGGATTGATTTGGCTGTGATGGTCACATGTTTAAATCCAAAACAGAACTGACTGTAAAATAAAAAGATGGCAGCTTTAAAGCCCAAGACAGGAAGTCCCATCATCGGGACCAGGACCGGAAGTGATTTCATCTATGGCAGGGGTCGCCAACTCCAGTCCTGGAGGGCCCCAGTGGCTGCAGGTTTTCATTCTAACATTTTTTAAATGAGTGGCCTGTTTTTGCTGCTAATTAACTTCTTTTGAACTAATTGTAATTAACTTGTTCTTAAAGACTCAGCCTCCTTAAATTTTTTCCTTAATTATCAGCCAAATAATAATGAGATACAAAAAGAGCCAAAACAAATGGTGTCCATTATACAATATCTGAAAATAAAGAAAGATGAAAGTCTCAGGAATGTCGATCTGCACAGTTCCACAAAACATTTTAACAGAAAAGAGAAAACCAACAATTTCAGAAATGTCAGCTAATGCACCATGAGAGCAGCAACAAGCCACAGAATTAAAGAATGGGTTTAATTAACAACAAGAATCAGCCCCTTACTAAGCATTTGGTTGGGTTTGAGTTTGAGGCCCTGACTCAGTTGGTCTTCTGTTGGCTCATTTACTTCACATTTCATTTCTGTTTGGGTGCCATTTCATGGAAAGAAATGAAGCAATTCAGTGGAACGATGAAGAAATTCAGGGGGACAAATCTTAAAAAAGCAATTCAATTAAAATTAATTCATAAGAAGTTAATTAGTAGCACAAACAAAAGGGTTAGAATGAAAACCTGCAGCCACAGTGGTCCTCCAGGACCAGCGTTGGCGACCCCTGATATATGGCACCAGAACTGGAAGTGGTGTCATCACTGGCACCACGGCCTGATGAAATTTCTTGTGGATGGTCTGCAGAAGATTGAGAAAGAGTGTTAGTGCAGCTCGCCACCCCCTGGTCTGGTGTGGCAGTACAATTCTTAAGGCCTTTCAGCAGTCACTCAATCGCAGGTGTGTGACAACCCGAATCAACAAATCTGTCTAAAAACGCCAGAAAAAGCACAGAAGATGCTGCACAGCATTCACCATGAATAACGAAAGGAAGTCAACATTACTGTTTAACGAGAAAGGTATAAACATGTCATACCAGAATAGCCACAGTGTTTAAACATGTATATCCGTCAATTAGAATGTGAATGTAAACTCTATTTGCTGTCATTATGCCATTTTACGATGAAAAGCCAAAATGGCAGAAAGATATTGTAGCAGACAGAAATACTTCTCAAAAACGTGGAGCCAAGTTGCCGCAGTGGTCTATGTCGGTGTGTCTGTTTTGTCTTTTCTTTCACAACACTCACACAGAAATAAAACATTAAGCTTCAGCTACCTTGTGCTACTGAACTCCTCAATGGATGATAGCCATTTTAGATTTGAATTTTCTCTCTCTGTCTTGTATTCAGTTTCAGACATGTAGAGAACATGTAAATCTCACACAGACGATTTCCACATCTGAGATTCAAACCCAGGCCACTAGATTGATGAAAAGCAGCACCATCTTCCCTACTACCCCTTCCTCAGTCATGTTAAGTCAAATTCAGGGTCATGGAGCCTAAACCAGAAGTATCAGGTGTAAGGCAGGACTGGACTCCAGGCCATTGCAGGGCCCACTCCCACACAGCCACAGTGCAGAAGTGCGAAACAACCCGTCATGTCAGTCTTTAGGATGCCAGAGTAAAACTGCATACAAAAGCACAGGGAGAACATGCAAAACCCAATCAGACAACAACCAAGCCAAGATCTGAATCCAGAAGTCTCTAAATGTGAAACATTGCTAAAGTACTGGGCCACCCCTGATTATTTCGTTAAAGTAAATGAATTGATAGATTAATTAAATATCTAATTAATGAATGGATTGCTGCTTGTATTGTGGTTCCGCTTGGTAATATGAGACCTTCTTCATCTTTACAGGATCATGCCAGCCCCCTTCCACCATCACCGTTGGCTTATTAGGATTCTTAAGGAGTCGTGCTGATTGTGTATTCTGGATTTTGGTGGTCTGTCTCCTCCAGGCTTCTGTTATTTCTTCCCTTTTTATTCTGCTGGGAGTTCAAAGATCAGAGATGAGGATGAAGGTGATGAACTCTGCTCCCGTCCCTCCACTCTCTATTTACTCGTCTGACTCAGCCATATCTGATTCCATTTTCTTATTCCACTACTCTGTCGTAATGAGGTGTGACCAGCCTGCCATTTATTTTATTTTCTTTACTGCTATTTGGTTCTTTTTAGTTGGCACCTGCATACAAATGTTTTACATGGACTGTGAGCACACAGGTTTAACCCAGTAAAGCCCTGGGATGAATGGAGGAAGGAACCGGACTATACATTTGTCTAGTGCACTAAGATTCCTACATTATACAGCCTGGAGTAACAATAAGAAGAAGAAGGAGAATAAACAGCTGTAACGCTAGCAGCCATGCAGCATTTTACTACAAATTAAAATAAAATGAATTTGAATAAAGACGTCTCCATTTATTGTTTTCATGCTTGCAGCAGAGCCCACGTGCTGTATATTTGATCTGCATCACTCTCTTGTGCTCTGTTATGGACGTCCAAACTCTTCAATAGATAGATAGATAGATAGATAGATAGTGCACAATAAGATAGATAGATAGATAGATAGATAGATAGATAGATAGATAGATAGATAGATAGATAGATAGATAGATAGATAGATAGATAGATAGATAGATAGAAGGCAGCCCTGACACAGATAGACATGAGACAGGTTTTGCACCCAGCACACGGTTTATTTACAGTTCAGTGTACAGATCACCAAGACACAGCACGACATGACACAGTCCCCTCTCTGCCGCCAGTCCATCTGTCTCCACTCTTCCTCCCAACTCTGGCCATTGAGTGGTGGTGACAGTCTCCAGGTGTCCAATAAGCTTCTTCCAGCCACACTTCCAGGTATGGTGAAAGTGTGGCCAAACAGGGCCCTGAAAATGTCCATGCGCCCCCTGACGGTGCCCATGGGCCCCAGCAGGGTTGAGCTTCCATGCTCATGACCCAAGGCCTTGCTGGAAACCAAGGAGGCTATCCTCTGTCAGCCTGGGGAAGAAATTGTCCTGAAAATACTCTCTTCCCCAGTCCTTCAATACACTGTGCATCCCAGCCAGGTAAGGGCTCTGGCCGTCCGCCATAATAAGTAGATAGATAGATAGATAGATAGATAGATAGATAGATAGATAGATAGATAGATAGATAGATAGATAGATAGATAGATAGATAGAGAGGTGGCTTCTCAGAGTGACTGATGCCAGGACCACATTATGACGTGAAGTATGAAAGCTGCACAAGCCACACTAGCTGTATACTTTTGAAAATGCGGCCATGAATTACAAGACAAAAGGTTGAAGAGCCTCTGATAGCAAAAGCATGACGCCTGATTCAAATGTGCAATTTCAGGACACAGAAGGCTATCATTAACTCTTTTATTCTGAATGCAGTTTTGATCATTAATGTGGTAATAGAGAGCACCTTAAAACATCCCTTTGTGTTGTTTGCACCTTCCTTTCTCTACATGTGTACTTTTTATTTATAGTCAATCACATGCCTTCTTTTACAGGATACTTTATAAAATGGTGTTCTCTTTTTCAACTACATTGGACAGCATGGTGCCACAGAGGTTAGTGCTGTTGTCGGTCCTGGTGCCCCAGTCACTCTCATTGAGGCATTGGCACAACCTCTTAGTATTCCTATGGCTTTTCCCAAGTGCTTCATTTTGCTCCCATAGTTTCAATAGTTTCTACATTCAATCAGAGATCTGAGTTCTTTACTGGTGTCCCAGTCTCTCTCTGTGGGACAATGGAAAATCCCCTTTTTACTAAAGAATTTCCATCTCTGTCCTTCACTTCCAAGGCTGTCACAGTCCCCATGTCCATAAGGCTTTCTTTAAAGGTAGTCCAGATTCCTCCTGCATCCCATAAATGCACATCTTAGGTTTATTTTTGTATCTAACCTGGCTCAATTTGAGTGAGTGTTGGCAATGAGATGAGTGTGAGTGTGACCAAATATAAAATGGCATCTCAACCAGAACTGGTCATTGGCTTGTACCCAGTGCTGCCAAGACAGGTTCACTTCCCGGGTTTTCCCTGCGAGGAGTTTGCATGTTCTCCCCGTGTCTGCGTGAGTTTCCTCCGGGCACTCCGGTTTCCTCCCACAATCCAAAGACATGCAGGTTAGGTGGATTGGCGATTCTAAATTGGCCCTAGTGTGTGCTTGGTCTGTGGGTGTGTTTGTGTGTGTCCTGCGGTGGGTTGGGATTGGTTCCTGCCTTGTGCCCTTGATTGGCTCCAGCAGACCCCCGTGACCCTGTGTTTGGATTCAGTGGGTTATAAAATGGATGGATGGATATACACTTTCACACACATGTGAGTGGGAGGCAGCTAAATGGCCTGAGTAATAACAATTCCACGCCAGACAAAGGGCGTCTCTCTCAGTTGCTTGCAGACCTTTCTTGGGAAATCCACTTCCAGCAACTCTGATGACATCACTTCCGGTTCGGATGCCTCCGATGACATCACTTTCGGTGCCGATGACATCATTTCCTATACTGGCTAATAAAGACGCCACCTTTGATACCATACCCTCAGTTCTGTTTGGACTCGGATCTGTGACAATCTCTGTTCTAATTTAAACCTGTTTTGCAACCCTGGAACAATATACGGGTGTCTGCCCCAAATCTTCATGATGTCGTTGACACGTTCTTGTGACAACACATATCAGACTAATTTAAAATCTCCACTTGATATAACATTTCCCTTTTCTGGATGAAGCATGAAACTAATTTACTCAGAGAAGACCCCCAGCTCCAGTTAGCTCCCATTGTTTCGTTGGTCTCTTTAACTTTCTGCCCCCCAAGTGTGTAAGAGCGGTCGTGCTCCATAACAGACAGGCATTTCTTCCAGGACTGGATCCCATCTTGTGTCTGATGCTAACTAAACAGCCCCCAGCCCCCCTGACTCTGTATTGGTATAAGTGTAATAGTGAAGATACTGTATGTGCCAGCCGAGGAGGCTTTTGTTTTTATTTTTATTTTTTCCTGTAATGGAAAATTAATGGGTGAATAAATCATTTGTACAGCACACCATGTAAAGAATATTTATACTTAACAATTTTTATGTCATGATGGAGAATTTCATCTCTGTCCTATTTTTGCTTGTGTAATATAACCCTTCACTTAAAACTCCTGTCACAGCAGTGGTCCGCCAAGCGAAGGAGCGCTTTTATCTCAGCAGGCTTGGTCATTCACTTTCTCATTCTGTGGGATTGACTGAATATCGTGACACCACGGCCTTGAATCTCTAGTTCAGGAAGTGGGGTATGAATGTGTTACATAAGTCAATGGAACGACGGCGAAAGGGGAAAGAACAATAACTCGTGTGACACAAGGTGCTATATCAGATAGCGAACATCCAGATTACTTCCAATGGAGAGCTCACGGTCCCTGATGTATGAAAGCTTTCGAGCTTTTATGGGCTTTCAAAAAAGGTAGTTGGAAAAGCTTCTTACAGGTCACGGAAAATTTCAGGATGGAATGGAGGGCCGTAATAGCTCAAAATATTGATGGCAAGCTGAAGACGTCTTAACTTGGTAACAGTGCAGGCAGGGAGAGCAGTGGATATTAACCCGTCAATGGCTGTCTAGGAGAAATGGCTGCAGTAGCATATTGTGATCTGAATGATAATCATAAGGAAAGTAGGTAGCCATCCTCTTACAATATTGTGAATGTTGCTGGTCATTTAACAAGATGTGTCCATCCATTTTCTAACCTACTTAATCCAGTTTGCGTTTGTGCACAGACATCTAGTGCAGATTAATTACTATATGTACTGACAGAACCATAAAAGCAGTCCGGGTGGCACAGTGGATACTGTTGGCACTTCACCACACCGTGTGAAGGTCAGTAGAGCAGAGAGGAAAACTGCAAAAGTTTCTTGTGCCATCTTGGAATTGGCTAGGACTGCAGCTCAGTTGGGAAGCCAATGTACTGTTCAGGAGCTGATTGGAATCACATGTGGACTCACAGGAATTGGAGATCCTGTTCTGGATAAAGTCATGAAGATGATCAAAGGTGGACTGATGCTCTATGATGGACTGATACTCTGAGATTGACTGATGACCTGTGATTGACTGGTGTCCTATCATGCACTGACACCCTATGATGGACTGATACCCTGTGATGGACTGAAGCCCTGTGGTAGACTGACGGCATATGGTAGACTGATCTCCTGTGATTGACTGGTGCCCCATAGTGGACTGACACTATATGTTGGTCTGGTGCCCTATCATAGACTGACACCCTATGGTGGACTGGTGCCCTGTGGTGGACTCAAAACCTATGACTGACTGATGCCCAGTGATGGGCTGATGCCTGTGATCGACTTTCACCCTCTGGTGGACTGATGCTCTATGATGGACTGATACCCTGGGATAGACTGATGACCTGTGCCCTGTCATGGACTGACACCCTATGATGGACTGACACCCTGTGATGGACTGATGCCCTGTGGTAGACTGACAGCCTATGGTAGACTGATCTCCTGTGATTGACTGGTGCCCTATAGTGGACTGACACTCTATGTTGGACTGGTGCCCTGTCATGGACTGACGCCCCATTGTGGACTGGTGCCCTGTCCAGGACTGTTTCCTGCCTGACATGCAGGGCTGCTTGGACTGAATTGAATTAAGGAGCTCTGAACATGTTATCAACAATCCTGTGCTCCTACTTCCTAAAGGCCCAAACCCTAAGACAAGAAGCCATTTTCCTCTTTACTGCAAGTGAGAATAAAGAGAATCTGAATGCTATTCCTATACCCTCTTCCTCTCCCCATCTTCATTATATTAACTTTTAATGTTAGGCCACAATGCTGCTGGCCTATTCTAAGTGCTCCACAGTAAAGAGAAGTGGCCAGTTACGGCCTGCTTTTATGAAAGATGCTTAGCTTTGGAGACTAAATCCCCCAGACTGGAGGCCTGAGTGGCGGACTGCAAGTTAAGCACTCATTTCGCTGTATAAACCAGAGGACTGTGGGCAGCATTTGGCAAGCAAGACCTGAGTGAGGCGTCAGCAAAAAAAGCATCAGCAGCAGATTTGCTAGACTTGCAGAAGCAGACTCACCTGTGGACTGGGGTCAGCTATTTTACCTATCCATCCATTATAATGTACTGTAGAAGCTCAAACCTGCTTAATCCAGTTCTGGGTCAGGGTTGGACCTATCACAGCAGCCTCTGGGGAGGGCAGGGATCAACCCTGGGTACATCTCAGTCCTTATATTATATTATATTATATTATATTATATTATATTATATTATATTATATTATATTATATTATATTATGTTAGTCGAACATTCTGACCTCCCATCCTCAAATAATGAAGTGCACCAATATAATGATAAGCTTGACTATGAATTCTGAACACCTAGACACCATGTCCTGAGGATTATTAACAGAGGATGCCTAAGATAAGCTGTTGATACTGTGTATGTGTTTGTTTGGTCCTCAAATAAAAAAACGAATGGAAAACGTAGTCAGAGAAAAATACGGAAAACACAAAGACAAACCAATACAAGAATCTGAAGAAATGTTCAACCTGAAGCTTGACGTACTGTGTGTTATAACACCATTGGTCTTGTGTAAATGGCTGAGGAGATATTCTTTAACTTCTGGAAGTCGTATGATGTCCATCTGTGCTTGCCATTTTTCTTCTTCTTTTCTTCAATTTGCATTCTGTTTGTAAAGGTTTGGCCATAAGGGCTATCTGCGTGAATTAATTTCTGGACTCTTCTAAGCAAATGAGGAGAGATGTGTGTGTAGTCGGGCCATAAAAGTGTTTGCTTAAGCGCTTCATCTGAACAGCTATGTACATGAGAAGTTATTGAACCTGTCAGGCATCTGTGTGTGGTGTTTGCTTTTTTCATCCTCAACACATTTGAACACATATGCACCTTGTCCTGGGGGGATTATCGACAGAGGGCCCCTTAGATGCAATACGTACAGAGCTGTTTGGCATCAGCTGTGTCACACAAGCACATTTCCTGCATTTTCACTGGCTGTGAGATGGAGTCGCAGCCCAATCTCAGGGCCGTCATGGTCAGATGTCCAAATCATGGGTCATGTTGCACGTGTCACAACATAAGCTGTTGCCTGAAACTGAGATCAAGCTTCAAAGGCCAGAAGTGTGCAAGTTTTTTAGTATTTTATATATAGACTGAACAAAATGGTGTAATGGTTAGTTTCACATCTTCAGGAGATTGGCTTCGGTTCCCAGGCTGTCTCTGTCCCCATGTCCATAAGGCTTTCTTCTAGGCAGTCCAGTTTCCTCCTACATCCCATAGATCAGTGCTTCTCAATTATTTTCTGTCATGCCCCCCCTAGGAAGTAGAAAACATCTTGCGCCCCCCGCGCGACTATAAATAGTATCATTTGTCTATAAAATTGTTATAAGTACACCTCTGCATAACACTGTATCCTTATTAATGTATAAGAGAATAAAAAAAGAAAGAAATATGGACCAATTTACAACAAAGAATAGCTTTATTAAATGTAACAGAAAAGATTTAAAGTGCATTCTAAATTAAAAAAAAATTTTAAAATAAAAATAAAAAAGCATGTTCCCCAAGGTCAAACGCGCCCCCCTTGACGGAGCCACGCGCCCCCCCTATTTGAGAAGCACTGCCATAGATGTACATCTTAGGTTTGTTTGGGTGTCAAAAATGGGCCAGTTTGAGTGAGTGTTGGCCCAGAGATGGGTGTGAGTTTAACCAATGGCATCTCACCGACTAGTAGTCCCTGCCTTGTACCCAGTGCTGCCAAGACACGTGCTGAGTTTCTAAATATTGCATAAAGTGGATTGAAACAATGGATGCCTCAGGGGCAGGGCAATAGCCAACTCTAAAAGGGATGCCAGTCCCTCACAGGGCACACTCTTACTGGGATCTGAAACAAGGCTCTGAGAGGGGTGAGCCGACGGCGGCAACTAGAATGTCATCAAAGCTCCATTGTATTACAGGGCGTTCAGAAAGTACACAGACCCCATTACTCTTTTCACATTTTATCACATTGCAAGCCTTGTCCCAAAATCATTTAAATTCATTTATCCCTTCATCAAGCAACACTCAGTACCAACAGAATGGCAAAGTGAAAGGAGAACTTTAGAAATTTTTGCAAATGTATTAAAAATATAAAGTTTAAATGTGACATTAGATTAAGCATTCAGATCCTTTGGCACTTGACATTTGGCTGAGGTGCATCCCATCCTATTGGCCATCACTGAGATGTTTCTCCACCTTGTTTGGTCAATTAAATTTATTCAACTAGCTGTGTAAGCCAGGGTTGTAAAAAGCCTGGGCTCCTAGAAACTATTAAAATTGTCAGAAAAAAAACTGAAATGCACAGTCGGTGGTTTCATTTTGCCGACGTGCTCACCCCCCTTGTCTATTAGCGGCTAAGGGAGTTTCTCTCTCCTTGGAAGTTTCGTTTTGCCAATGTGCTCACCCCCCTTGTCTATCAGCGGCTAAGTGAGTTTCTCTCTCCTTGGAGGTTTCGTTTTGCCAATGTGCTCGCCTCGCTTGTCTATCAGTGGCTAAGCGAGTTTGTTTTTTCTCGGTGGTTTCACTTTGGTGACAGATTCACTTTCTTTCAGCTTCATGCTGTAGTCTCGTACTTCTTTCTTCTTCCGACTCGTTAATTTGGGGCTGCCTTACCGTCTCTTTGAGCTTCATGGCGTAGCCTCGCACTCCTGGGCCAGACACACACACACACACACACACACTTCCACGCGTAGATGTTTATATATAAGATAAACTGAAATATCCCATTGACACAAGTATTCAGACCCTGTGCTATGACACTTGAACCTTGGCTCAGGTGCATCCCATTGTATTGAGCATCATTGAGGTGTTTTTCTACCTTGTTTGGAGGCCCCCGTGCTCGATTCAAATGATTGGAATGGTTTGGAAAGGTGCACACCTGTCTATAGAAGGCCCAACAGTTGACAAACTGCGAAGTGAAAGGAGTTGCCAGCAGAGCTTAGAGACAGCGTTGTGAAATTCTACAGAAAAATGTCTGCAGTATTGAAGACTTCCTCCATAATCCTTAAACAGAATAAGTTTGGAACAACCACAACTCTACTTAGAACTGGCTGCCTGGCCAAACTGATCATTCAGGAGGAGAAGGTTCTTGGTAAAAGAAGTGACCAAGAACCAGATGGTCACCCTGGCTCAGCTCCAGACCTGTGTGGAGACTGGAGAAACATCCAGAAGGCAGACATCACTGTAAAGCTCCACTGATCTGGGTTTTTATGGCAGAGTGGTCAGAGAGAAGCCCCTCTTCAGTAAAGGACATACTGGAGCTAAGAGTTTGCAAAAAGACACCTAAAGGACTCTCA
This sequence comes from Polypterus senegalus, assembly GCF_016835505.1. Taxonomy (NCBI): domain Eukaryota; kingdom Metazoa; phylum Chordata; class Cladistia; order Polypteriformes; family Polypteridae; genus Polypterus; species Polypterus senegalus. Next base: position 139,265,672 of record NC_053166.1, read on the forward strand.
GACTGTGAGAAACAAGATTGTCTGTTCTAATGAAACCAACAGAAGCGTCATGTCTGAAGGAAACCAGGCGGGGCTCATCATCTACACAGTACCATTCCAGTGCTGAAGGACAGTGGTGCCAGCATCATGCTGTGGGACTGGGAGACTTGACAAGTTTGACAGAAAGCTAAACAAAGCAAAGCACACTAATGAAAACCTGCTCTAGTTTACTTTGGACCACCAACTGGGCCAAAGGTTCATCCACTAATGAAACAATCACCCTTCGCACAAAGCAAAGACAACACAGGAGTGGCTTAGGGACAACTCTGGGAATGTCCTTGAGTGGCCTAGCCAAACCCATTTAAAAATCTCTGGACAAACCTAAAAATAGTCCATCTATGATCATATGATAGACCTTCAGAGGTTCAGTAGAGAAGAATGGATGAAAACCCTGGTGTGTAGAGATGACTATATTATACCCAAGAATCTCTATATGGCTCTGTGCTTTGGGTCATGAAAGGTGAACCGTCACCCCAGTCTGTGGTAATGTGACCTTGGCAGTATCCTTTCTTCAAGGACCTCATTCTACTTGGCTTCCCTCAATTCTGTCAAGTCTCCCTGTCCCTGCCACTCTGAATCACCCCATACTATGATGCTGCCACCACTATGCCTCACCCAGAGCCATCTTAACAGCATCATAGGCCTCCGGCCAAAGTAGTGTGCTGGGGCCCATTTTCATAGAAAAATGGAAACAGATACATAGGCATCAGGAACATTGTGGGCCCCTATGCTCCCCCGGCCAGTGCCCATTGTGCCCATAAGACAGCCCCGCTGACCGTGGGGATGGTATTAGGCAGGTGATGAGCAGTGCCATGTCTTTGCCAGACACAGTGCTTGGAGTTCTTGCCTTATCGGTTTTTGTCTCATTTTTCCTCTGGCTCTCAGACTCCTTTAAATGCCTTTTACTCTCATAGGCACTCAACCACAAATGTTGAGATAGTCGTCCTTCCAACAGGTTAATTCCATCTCAGTACAGCACTGCTGAAGCTCTGTTAAAGTGACCATTGGGTTGATGTTCAGCTCCCTGACCAAGATCTTTCTCGCCTGATTAATCAGTTTGACCAGACCGCCAACTCTAGGGAGAGTTGTGGTGGTTCTATTGAGACCACTGTGCACCTGGGAACACTCAAACCTTTAGAAATGGTTTTGTACTCTTGCACTGATCTATGCCTCACCACAATTTGATTGTGGTGGTCTAGAGAGAGAGTTATTTGCACTTGATGGCTTCATTTTTGTCCTGAGATGCAGTGTGGACCTTAAAGGCACAGGTGTGTGTGCCTTTCTACATGATGTCCAGCAATTCAGTTTGGACTCAAATCAAGCTCCAAAACAGTGGTCGCCAACCATGGCTGCAGCTTTTCATTCTAACCCTTTTCTTAATGAGTGACCTGTTTTTGCTTCTTATTAACCTCTTTTGAACTAATTTTAATTGATTTGCTCTTGAAGACTCAGACCCCTTAATTGTTTCTTTTTCCGTAACTAGCAGCTAAACAATAATGAGATACAAAATGAGCCAAAACAACTGGTGTCCATCATACAATATCTGAAAATAAAGAAAGGTGAAGGTCTCTTGAATGCTGATCTGCTCAGGTCCCCAAACCATTTCAACAGCGCTCATAGAAAAGAGAAAATCATCCATTTTGGAAACGTCTGCTAATGTACCATGAGACCAGCAAGAAGCCACAGAATTAAAGAACACTTTTAATTAACAACCAAAATTGGCACCTCATTAAGCAGCTGGTTAGAGTGAAATTGGTTGGAGTCCGAGGCCCTGACTTAGTTGGTTTCCTGTTGGCTCACTCACTTCACATTTCTCTTCTGTTTGGGTGCCATTTAAGGAAAGAAATGAAGCAATTCAGAGGAACGATGAAGAATTCAGGGGAACAAATCTTAAAAAAACAAGTCAATTAAAATGAATTCACAAGAAGTTAATCAGCAGCACAAACAGGGCACTTATTAAAAAAGTGTTAGAATGAAAACCTGCAGCCACTGTGGTCCTCCAGAACCGGCGTTGGTGACCCCTTCCCTAGAAATATCTCAAGGATAATTAAAGCAAACAGGAAGCACCTGACCAAAATTTGGATATTTACATAAATTGAGATTTTGTAAAAAAAAAAACATATACCAGCCTTTCTGAACACATTTTTTCACTTTATCATTATGGATTATTAAAAGCAGATTCATTGGTATAAATGCCAAATTCATCCATTTAAAATGAAAACTATAACATAATAAAATGTTCCGAAAGTAAAGGGGTCTGAATACTTTCTGAATCCACTGTATACTAAAGACAGGGTGGTGGCAGCCCTGATTGCAGTTCCTACATCACCTCTCTCTAGTGATCAGCATCCCACCATTAAGGGTCAGTCTGCCCAGGCTGTGTCACCTTATACCATGCAAATTCAAATAGAACAGGCAGTGTTGTAAAGGAGAGCCGATGTGGTGGGCTGAGCGAGCTGCCTCACTGGGGAACCCAGGCGGGAAGTCTTTGAATTAAATAGTATATCGTGCCTCACTAGATAGATCTCGCTGCCAGCTCCCCCGCCGTTGTGCCCTCTTAAACTAAATTGCTCGACACTTTAACAGCAGGTTATCTCACCGCCGGGTCTGAAAACAGTTCTGTCGCGAAGTACTAAACAGAGGACGCGTTCATTAAATCTCGCGACGCGACGGGCACAAGTATAGCGATGTCGGTACGCGTCTGTAAAATGACCAGGAGTGCAGAGGCAGAATCGAAAAGACGGAAGGAAAAACTGCGTGCCACTGAGGTTCAAGACTCACTCTCCTGTCTATGTGGAAAACAAAAACGAAAAAAAAAGGAAACGGGCGGCGATGTGCACTCTTGTGAAATTTAAAAGCTTCAGGCTTCGTAAAATATCAAACGGTGCAGAGAACACATCAAGCTTAGTAGTACATCATTTCTTTCAGCGCAGAAATAAGGCCAAGCAAGACACCCAAACAGATCAAAGGGAGAGAAGAAAGGCGCCTCGGCTACAGAGAAAAAAAACGCAACACGACATTTGTATTTTTTTTTTTTTACTTTTTATTTCGTACTTTCAAAGTAATGATCTAGAGAATGCTCTTGCGCACGCAGCGAACAGCAGGAGCGACAAACATGGCATGCATACGTTTTTTTTTTTGTCTTCCAACTGATTACTATAGCAACGAGAGCGGCATAATTACATTCAGTATTAACAGCGGCGTATTTGCAAGTCGCGTCAGGACCGCGTCGCTCTGCGAGTAACGTCTCAGCGTCGCGTGCGCGTCACAGGCGCAGCTTGACAGGAGCGTCGCTTCGATTAATTGTTACTGTGTGTAATTGAAAAGCGTGGCAGTGGGAAAGTAAGTCGTTTTGTTATTGGTGGTTAAGTAATGTAGCTGAGAGCAGAATGTGGGCAATAGTCAGGGAACGTGAACACTGGTGATGGCTTGACGAAGAGGCCTTTCTTGGCTGTCGTGGCTCTCAAGGGTAGTCGTCGCTTCTCAAATTGTAAGTGGACGGAGCAGCACAAGCCACCTGTTACTGCGAGGTGTTTAACGTTAAATGCACTTACATCAGAATTATATAGCGCCTTTATGTCCGCTTTTAACGTGGTCAAAACGGCACAAACCAAACAAGGTGTTTAATTTCAATTTCATTTTATCGGATGTATTTACTGCCTTTTCGACGGTCCTACACTATTCATGGTCAGAGCGGCACAAATCATCAATTAATGTTAGATACCTTACATCCGATTTCTGTAGCGCCTTTATGTCTGATTCTACATATTGTGTGCGGTGCAAACCAATTATTTTACAAGCTGTTTAATACAAAATGCATTTGCATCTGATTTGTATAGCGCCTTTATGTCCACTCCTACAATTTAAGTGATCAGAGGAGCAAAAGCCATATATCATAGCAAGCCATTTCATGTTAAATGCACATGGTTCTGATTTATATAGTGCCTTTACATCCACTGCTACACTTTACCTGATTGAGCAGCACAAGCCAACTATTAGATCAAGCTGTTTAATGTTAAATACATGTATTTCTAATTTATATAGTGCCTTTACATCTGCTTCTGCATTTTATGTGGTCAGAGCATCATAAACCAAATATTTTAGTAAGCTATTTGATGTTAAATGCTCTTACATCTGGTTTATATAGTATTTTTATGTCCGCCTCTACACATTATGTAGTCAAAGTAGACCAAACCCATTATATTTCAAGCTGTTCAATGCAAAATACATTTACATCTGACTTATGTAGTCCCCTTCAGTTGGCTTCTACAGTTTAAGAGATCAGAGCAGCAGATACCAACTATTATAGCAAGCCCATCCTGATTTATATAGTGCCTTTACATCCACTTCTATGCGTTACATGACCAAATCTGCTCAAACTAATTATATTAAAAGCTCTTCAATGTTAAATGCATTTACATCTGATATATATATAGTGCCTTTCAGTTGGCTTTTATGGTTTAAGAGGTCAGAGCAGCAGACAGCAACCATTATAGCAAGATGGTTAATGTAAAGTGCATGTAATTCTGATTTATATAGTGCCTTTATGTTCACTTCTACACTTTATATGGTCAGAGCAACACAAGCTGTTAAATGTTGTCATTTCTAAGCTTATATAGTGCCTTAATGTCTATTTCCACACCTTGCATGCTGAAATCAGCACAAACTAATTATATTACAACCTCTTCACTGCTAAATACATTTACGTCTAGTTTGTATAGTGCCTTTCAGTTGACTTCTACAGTTTAAGCGTTCAAACCAGCAGATACCAACTGTTACAGCAAGCCATTTAGTGTTAAATTCATGTAATTCTGATTTTTATAGTGCCTTTACATCTGCTTCTACATTTTACATAGTCAGAGCAACACAAACCAACTATTATAGCGAGCTGTTTAATATTAAATGTATTTATGTCTAATATATATAGTGTCTTTGCATCCATTTCTACACTTTACATGGCCAAAGCAGCACAATCTAATTATATTACAAACTCTTTAATGCTAAAACCATTTACATCTGATTTATATAGCGCCTTTCAGTTGGCTTCTTCGGTTTAAGAGGTCAGAGCAGTAGACACCATCTATTATAGCAAGCTGGGTACTGTAAAATGCATGTAATTCTTTGTTAAATGCACTTACATTGGGTTTCTTCATTGCTTTTACATCTACTTCTACACTTTACGTGGTCACCCAGGAAGACGCAAAGCTGGAACTGCTGCTAAAGGGACTTCCACAAAGTTCTGAATTAAGGAGCTGAAAGCTTATACATGACAGATTTAGATTTTTGATTTTGTGTTAAATTTGCAGACCTTTCCATCTGTTTCATTGTGGCGTTATCTCTATCTAATTTAGTAATGATAGGCAGGTGCACAATAGCGTTGGCGTTTTTAAAAAGACACAATTTTGCTGTGATAAAAAACATGTAGAATCATCTGTTCATTTCAGAGTTGCCTAAAGATGTGTGCGGGATTCAGGAGACTTCACATACTACTGACTTTATGTTTATAGCGCCTTTCAGTTTGGTTCCTCCCCACAGCATTTGACTTGACTATTATCAAACAGTTGCCATGAGTAGCATAGGAATGTTGGATATTCGCTTAACATGGAGTCTTTATTGTCGCAAATTTTATTTTGATCATATCTTTCATATACTTTACTTGAATGGTACTCCCACAATACTTTTTAAATGTTGAATGTTTAGAGACTTGGTTTTTATAGCTCCATTCAGTCTAATCCCGATTATATGTCTTTTTTATAGATGAGGTACATCCTGCTGTCTATATGTGTAGTTTAGGAATATTAAATGCCTCCATATCTCTCTATTATAATAAAAAAAAATCCTGGGACGAGACAAGACTTTTTAGCCAGGGACGAGAAGTGATTTTTTCAGAGAGATACTTTCAAGTCCCACGACACAAGACTTTGTGCCAAGAGATTTAACCAGGCCTGGGGCCGGAAATAAAAGACAAAGAGTAGATGACAAAGTAGAACGCCATAAAGATGTTGGTGCGCAACACATCCAGAGCAGGTTAAAGATAATGAAAGTACTAAAATTCGAAAGCCTCAAAAAAATGATAGTAAAGATTGATAGTAAAGATTTAAAAGAAAAACCTGAGACGAGACATTCTCTGAGATACTTTCAAGTCCCGCCAGACAAGATTTTATGCAAAGAGATTTGGAAAAGTCCTGCCCACATCTAAAACATTTACAACCACGCACACGGTTCAATCCTTTCTAATTCATGTGAATGTTATTGTCAGATACAGTTAATGTAGAGAGAAAGAAACGATATTCACTCACGGGCAGTTATACGTTGCGTTGTCACGATGTAATTCGAAACACAGCATCAAAATACAATACGATATTGACGAAAAGGTAATTCCAAATATTGTTTTTACTGAAGTGTTACAGTAAAAGTGTAAGTTTAAAAAGTATTTGAGTGTGAATTTCAAAGCCAAAAAGAACGAAAATGTATAATGCAACCAATACCTCTAACGCAACATGAGACATAAATACAGAGCAGGTTAGAGATTATGAAAATACTAAAATTCAAAAGTCTTGAAAAACTGATAGTAAAGATTGCATTAGCGCTAACAAACGGAACTTATTACTCAGTGAAATTACTGAACAGCAATAAGAGATTGAGTATATGGACATAGGTGATATGACAGAAGTATGTAGATATTGTTCGGCTTTAAACTTTAAGTCAGAGACTTGTAGATTGTCTAATTCGTGTTGCCATCAAGGAAAAGTAGTGATTCTTCCCAATGAAGAGGCGTATCTCTGAGAATTAGAAGATTTGTTGTTTGGTGAAAGTGAAATCCACATACGCGAGCGGCAGAGATGTGAAGTGGCTGGCACATAGCGCAGGCAGGGGCGTTGGTGAGTGAAGCGAGCACTGGGCGAAGCCCACTAGTTTATTTTATACTCAACCCTAAAGGGTTTATGTTTTTATAGCATCTTTCATCAGTAACTGTCTCAAAGTAAAATATACATTTTATATGAAGGCTAATTTATGAATGTTAAACATACGATCTTTGCTTTGAGACGACTCAGAGAAGCATCGAGAAAAACAGAAAAGGTTTGCGCTTGGTGTTTACTGATTTAGTGAAGGCTTGTGACAGACTGCTAAATCACGAGGTCTGGGGGTGTGTAAGAGAGAAAAGGTACGTGTGTACTGTCTGGGATAGGCATGAGGATGTGAGGACTCAGGTTAACAGCCATGTTGGGGTATTAGATTAGATAACCGTTTAGAGTAATCATCATCGCAATCATAGAGTAGTCATCATAATAACTATTCATGGTGGCTCTAAAATCCGTACTGACCCCTACTCTCTTTTTCTGTTTCTTTTTCTGGTTTCTTTGTGGTATTGGCCTGCGCCACCTCCACCTACTCAAAGCTTCATGTTGCTCCAACAATGATGGATGGATTAAAAGGCAGAACTCTACGTGACCATCTTCATCAAGCCCTTCCGTGAGAACCCTAAATCCAAAGAGGACTGTTTCATTTATGTTAGGTAGAATGCCCAGAGGGGACTGGGCGGTCTCGTGGTCTGGAATCCCTACAGATTTTATTTTTTTCTCCAGCCGTCTGGAGTTTTTTTTGTTTTTTCTGTGCCCCCTGGCCATTGAACCTTACTCTTATTCGATGTTAATTAATGTTGATTTATTTTGTTTTCTTATTGTGTCTTTTATTTTTCTATTCTTTCTTATGTAAAGCACTTTGAGCTACTGTTTGTATGAAAATGTGCTATGTAAATAAATGTTGTTGTTGTTGTTGTAGTAGGTCTGCACCAGGGATCTTTTTGAAGTCCTTACCTCCTTGATTGGGTTATGAATGTGTTGAGTCATGGCATAAAAGACCAATCCCTTGGTGAAGAGATTTGCTGATGACATTGTGTTATGTAGCACCGGACCAGAGGAAGTGGAGAGGAAGTTAGAAGAATGGAGAAGGGCTTTGGAAGATAAGAGGGTTAAAGATAAATGGGAAGAAGGCAGAATATCTGAGGTTTAATGATGATCAGGGTTCAGAAGTTAGCCAGCAGAGAGAGCCAATGAAAAGAGGGGATACATTTAAATATTTAGGATCAGTGGTAGGCCAAGATAGAGAATTGAATACTGAGCTAACCCATAGAGTGCACTGTGGTTGGAACAATTGGAAGAAGTTGTCAGGAGTATTGTGTGATCAAAGAATTATGGTGAAAGTTAAAGGTAAAGTTTTTCAGACAGTGGTAAGACCAGCAATGATGTACGGAGGTGAGACATGAGTAGTAAAGAGAGCACAAGAGAAGAAGTTAGATGTGGCAGAAATGAGAATGTTGATATGAATGTGTGGAGTTACAATAAGAAATGAGACAATCAGAGGAACAACAAACGTGGAAGAAATATTTAAGAAAGTACAGGAAAGTGGGTTCAAGTGGAATGGACATGTGATGAAGAGAGACAAGGAATATGTGGCCAAAAGAGTGATGGGAATGGAAGTCCAAGAGAAGAGAAAGCAGGGGCCAAAGTTGAGGTGGATGGATGAAATAAAAGAAGATCTGAAGGAGCGGGACTTGAGTAACCTATTTGGAGAAGGCTGATAAAGCACAGTGACCCCACATAAAAGTGGGAAATGATGAAGAGGAAAAAAAAGAAGAAGAAGCTTATGACTGTTAAAGACCTCCTTATTTAGTTTATTCAGCACCTTAACATCTCCTGCCTCTCTGCTTATAGTGCCTGTTATTGTGTTCAGTATTTCCTAGAATTTTCAGTTGTACAACAAAATGAATATGATTTGTTATTTATTTTACTGTACATTTTAACAGATTCCATGATGATGTCTTATTACCTTTGAGTCTGGTCAAGCAGCACCTCAAAGTTAACATTTTATATGTCCATCTCTAGTGTCCATAGCCCCTCTAATTTTCTTCCATCCTGACAGGCTGAACCCCGACAGCAGTAGACGCCCTGTCTGTAGTCTTTGTATAACTGCCAGGTCTCTCGCGTCTCCTTGTTATTACAGAAATTCTTGAAAAGCCTGCTGGTGACACAGCAACTAAAACTCAAAGTGTTACTTTATAGAAATGTCACGGGTTACATTTTCATTAATTTCCTTCAAAGAAGAGTCTTGTTCTAACGACTCTATAATGTCACCCCTCTCCGTTAAAAGAGCTGCTGACTAAACTCCAGGGAACATTTTAAAATGATTCAGTTGACCAAAGTGTTTTATTGATCACCTTGCAAACTTTATTTTAAGTAGACTCCTGGCACACCTTCTTGCTGACATCACAAGCCTGGGCACAGAAATAGTCCCTCGTTATTCTTCTAGTTAGTGGCAGGAATTGAGCCATCCTTAGAGCAGATAGGAACAAGTCACTCCACATAAGTGGTCAGATAATCAAACTTGACGTTCTCCCGGCATAAATGTACACGTGTGGGGACAGGCGTACACCGATGCATCTGGTGAGTTACAACACTTTGCGTGACATTTGTTTAGGAGCATTGTATTTAGAGAACATCATTGTCTTTATAATAACACCAAAAACCAATTAAGCAAATAAATACAAAGATAGAGGTCTGCTTAAAAGTGTTCACTTGGTATCAGTTCTTATTAACTCCTAGGTGTTTTGTTGAAGCTATTTAAGTTTAAGTGACATACCCTGCTTAAAGTGCCATGAACGCGTCTTATTACCCGAGTCTCATATCACTGCAAGTGACACATCCTTTGGGCATTCAGATGAATCAGAGTTCTGTAGGTAAAGGTTAGGCCAGATCATCTTTATTTTACAGAGTCTTTGAGCAGTGAACACCAACACAGGGTGTTTGACAAGTACAGGTGTTTACTGCTGCCATCTGAAGTTGTTTCTCAGATCTCACACATAGGGTGACACATCTCTTTCCAACACAGAGTATTCGTGATGTACTGAAGAAAATTAGAGATGTCAGCATTCCAAATTGGCTGATTTTTGTAGTTTGATGATGCTTTGTCGTATAGATTCCTATGTGACCCTGTTTTCTTTTACTGTATACAACTTAACAAAATGTCTTGTTGTTGTCCGAGGGAATGACGGGTCAAAAGGCAAGATAAATGTTGGTGTGCCAACCCGCTTGCCCCGTTTACTTGTAAAATGCAAAATAAACAGCACTCAATGGCATAAGTAGGAACAAAACTATTGCCCTCTGGTGTTCTAACAAATAAGGTTACTGCTTATCAGGGCTTCTTTCGGCTGCTTTTTCAGGGTATGCAGGAGCTCCGTCTCCTCTGCTCTCCATTCAACAAGTGATGCCTCCTTCCAGGCAGCTGGGCTTTTAAGCTCCTATGACCGGTAGAGATGGAGTCATTTACCCTCACTGGGCGGTTTCTTGGCATCGTGGAAGCAAAGAAAGCCGACACAGTAAGTGGCAGCACTCCCTCTCGGCCTGCAGTGGTATTACATACCTGGGAGGATCCTGGATGGTGACCCTCTGACATGCATAAATGACATAATTTTAAACTTCATATGTTACACTACCTTTTATAGCTGTGCACTCAGGCAACAAGATGGAGCAATAAAACAAGCAGGAAAGGGTTATACTTTCAACTATTCATCTAGTTAATATTCTCAAAATTATAAGGGAAATAAAATGCATGTAACAAATACACCATTACAGACATAGTAGCAGTACATCTTGTATCCATCGGCAGCTCTCGGCTTATCTTCAGTCTAGCTTGGTCTTTGCTACCACATAACCTTTGAATGGATGGAGTATTGAAACAAATAACATCCCTGCCTCGATATGGCTGCCGAAACAGAGTTGTCTTCATCATGGAAAAATTGCAATTGAGAGAGGAGGTCATCTTTTCATAACAACATGGCTAAAGAGAGGGAGAGAGAAAGGCAGAATGATCAAGTTATATCATTCCCATCAGAATTCCTGGACCAACAGGTATGAGAAACGTCCTTAATAATACTAATAATAATTCTTTACATTTACATAGTGCTTTTCTTACTATTCAATGTGCTTCAGTGAGTGGAGAGCCACTTCAACCACCACTAACGTGCAGTATCCATGTGGATGATGCAATGGCAGCCATTTTTGTGGCAGTACACTCGCCTTCGCTGTTTGATGGTGAGATGATGAGAGAGATAGCTAATCAGAGACAGGGGATGATTAGGGGGCTGGAATGACTAGGCCATGGTGGGCAATTTAGCCTGGACATTGGGATACATCCTGCTCTTTATGAAGGATACCAAGGGATATTTTATGATCACAGAGAGTCAGGACCTCGGGTTGCGTCTCATTTGAAGAACAGCGCCATTTATTCAGCACAATGTACCTGTCACTGCACTGGGGCATTTGGATCCACACTCAGACCACAGGGTAAGTGCCCCCTGTTGGTCTCACCAACACCTCTTCCAGCAACAATCCAAGTTTTTCCTTGCTGGTTCCCCATCCAAGTACTAGCTGTGCCCAAACATGCTTATCTTAAGGTGCCCTGTTTACTTGTAAAATGCAAAATAAACAGCACTCAATGGCATGAGTAGGAACAAAACTATTGCCCTCTGGTGTTCTAACAAGTAAGGTTACTGCTTTTTAAGGCTTCTTTCATTTGCTTTTTCTGGGTATGCAGGAGCTTCATCTCCTCTGCTCTCCAGTCAACAAGTGACACCTCCTTCCAGGCAGCTGACCGGAAGAGGCGGAGTCATTTAGATAGATACCCTCACTGGGCCGTGTCTTGGCACAGTGGAAGCAAAGAAAGACGACACAGTAAGTGGCAGCGCCCCCTCTCAACCTGTAGTGGTATTATATACCTCTGAGGAACCTGGATGGTGACCCATCTGACATAACTGGGGATAAGATGCAGAGACAAGGGGTTGATGAACTGCACTAATGCCTTTCTTCCCTCTTCCACAGACCACCAGAAGGGAAGTCCAGCTACAGCTCCACTCATGTCTTTTGCCAGACCATGCCCTCCTACAGACCTCACTTCTGGCTAGAACCCGCCTTTTCCAACCCAGCTCCTATAAGATCTGACCACGCCACTCTCCCACGTAGTCACTGTTTGACTCTGTCCGTTATTACGTTCCTGACTTTGCTGCTTTGCCTACAATATATGAGGTGGATCCCCAAACCTTTCTGTTTGGTTTTGTCTCTTTTTACAATGTCTAAAATGCAATTAAAGATATCGAAAGTGACTTTTGTGATATTTTAAATGGGATTCTCCTCCAGCTCAGATATTTTAAAATGTATTTCAAGATCCCTCAAAGTGAGACCAAGACAGTTCTCTTCAAAAAGATACCTGAGTATCATTTGGAGATATTTAAAAATAATGCAAGACCTGAAGCTTCCAGTCCATTTTGAGCATCAGAAATGCATATCTCTTTCCTGTTATTTTAATGTTACTTGTTGAGGACAGGTAACAGAATACATTTTAAAATATTTAATATTTGATTTCTCTTGCCCTGTGTGCACCCTTGGCATTCCTCTTACACCATTCCTCGGTATCCTCTTGTGTCTCACCCTCTCTTACCTGGCACTCCTTCTCTCAGTCTCGTACACGTAAAGCCTGCTTCTCAAACTCGTGTCATTTTGACTCTTGCTTACCTCCTGTTTGCTTCTTCACTACCACCAATGGTAGCTGGGCCCCCATTACCCTCTGTGAAAACATCATTTGTATTCGTGTGAATATCTCCTGTCACCTGGTATGTTACTCACTTTGTGGTCTTTGAGACACTCCATTTTAACTATCCATCCATCCATCCGTTTTCCAACCCGCTGAATCCAAATACAGGGTCATGGGGGTCTGCTGGAAACAAACTCAGGGCAGGGCACCAGTCCACCACAGGGCGCACACACACCAAGCACACACTAGGGACAACTTAGAATCGCCAATGCACCTAACCTGCATGTCTTTGGACTGTGGGAGGAAACCACAGTACCTGAAGGAAACCCATGCAGACACGGGGAAACATGCAAACTCCACGCAGGGAGGATCCAGGAAGTGCGAGGCAGCAGCGCTACCCACTGCGCCACCATGCCGTCCCATTTTAACTACTTTTATGTAAATAAAGGAGTTGAACTGTGCCTCCCCTGTAAGCAACTAGGGGGTGTACTGCCACCCTAACCCCCAGACACAGACAGGCAGGACACAGGTTCACTCAACACCCGTGTTCATTTACAGTTTATGCACATATTACCAACACCGCAATATAGTGTCCATTCTCTTCCTTGCCACCAGTCCATCCGCCTCCACTCCTCCTCAGGCTTTGTCTCCTTCCTCCAGACTCTGGCCCCTCAATGGAGTGAGGCGGCTCCTCTTATTCAGGTCCCGGGACTGTTCCAGGTGGCTCTTCACTATTACCTGGAATCGCTCCCAGGTGTGCTGGAGGTCCTCTACAGGGCTGTGCAGCTTCCCCTGGCGGCCCCCCAAAGAACCCAACAGGGTTTCACCAAACTCCAGTTCCCGACATGCCCTGGAGGAATCCATGGTGCCACAGCTGCCCAGGAGGGCTTCCCTCTAGTGTCCCAGGGGAGGTATTGCCTCATCAATGCCCTCCACCCTGCTGGTGTCCCGGTCAGGTAGTGGCCATGGCTGTCCATCACACCCCCCGAAGTACCATGTCATCATCCCTACCGCTGAGTCACCAGAGGAAAACTGACCAATTAGACCAAAGCCAGACTGACCAATCAAAGTGCTTGGAGGAACCTGACACACACTGACAGTAGCATTTTATTATACAGCAGGTACTTCAAATGCATTTTCATGTGTTTTAAAATAAAGTCCTATGGAAAAATGGGATATTTTACTGAAAAATGATTTTGAGACACTATGGAATTAATTTCAGATATCTTAAAATGAATAAGTGTCAAAAATATTTTTGAGTTACCTTGGACTGCATCAGAAGGCATTTTGAAGTGTCAGAAAATGTATTTGAGATACCCTAAAGTGCATTTAAGATAACTAAAACTGTATTGCAGATATTTTGAAATAAAGAGGAACATAGTACGAGAGACCCAGAAATGAGTTTCAAATAATCTGAAAAGCTGAATCACATTTTATGATATCTGAAAATAATTCTCCTTTATCTCTAAATTTTCATTGGGCTTTCCTTAGCTATTGTGCCCTCTAGTGGAAATAAATGCAAAAAGCAATGGAAAAACATGCAACAGGAAAGGACTCCCACTCTGGACATGATGACAGCCCATCTCAGGCTTCACTTGTGCACACTGGTGGCAATTTGGTGTCCACTAATAGCGTTTCTTTTGGATGATAAAAAAAAAAATACAGTGGCAAGTTTGAGGCAACCAGTCCTGTTAAAATGCACTGGCACCCTCTCCACCTTACAGCTGGTGCAGCCAGGATAGGCTCCAGCCTCCCATAACACTGAAATGAACTGAATGGGTGTGACAATCTAGGGATCATTGTAATACAAGAACAGAAGGTTTACAGATGTCGTTTAATCCTGGTTCATTAGGAACTCTTTCATTTAAAGGAATGTTTTCAGAAGAATGAGGGTAACATTTTGTAATCAGGGCTCATTTACATATACCATATGGTACATATTTTTTTCTAAATGTTAAATAATTTATTCAGTCAACAGTCCGTAAAGCCCTCTACTGGCTATGACTTAGAATTGTAAATCCCAAGGTTACTGGTACTAGGCCCACGACAGTATAACTCACAAGGAGTGACATAACCTGCCAGAACATCATGATGGACAGTCAAAAAACTTCACAATTGTGGCAGTGTGAATTGTAAGTCACATGAAAAAAGAGTGGCATTTGTTAGAAACGTTATTATTGATTACTCCAAGCCAGTCTAATTTTCTTTGCAAATATGTTTCATCTACCTCCGGTGTCCATTTTATGGATTATTTTTTCTAAAATTCTTCCAGTGCCCTTTCCAGTTTTAATTTCATAACATTTCTATCTATCTATCTATCTATCTATCTATCTATCTATCTATCTATCTATCTATCTATCTATCTATCTATCTATCTATCTATCTATCTATCTATCTATCTATCTATCTATCTATCTATCTATCTATCTATCTATCTATCTATCTATCTATCTATCTATCTATCTATCTATCTAATCCTGCCAGGCAGCATGGCCAGTCTGAATATGCCTGCTGACAAAGATTGTCTCCTCATGAGGGAAAATGGCAGAGATAGAGAGCGACAAAGAGACAAGTTCTGCCAGTCCTTTGGCTTCCTGTCTAACGTCAAGAACCAATCGGGTGTCATGGTTCAGGGTGACTCACCTTTATAGCCATAACTCAGTCCTCCAGTTCAGCTGCTTGTTACTTTCTATATTTTCTCCAGGTTGAAAGGATGCACAAATGTAGTGTTAGACAAATAAGAAAGAAAGGATATATAGGTAATTAAGTTGTAAAACCCTGGCCCTGATCTGGGCAATCCTCCTCCTCCTAGACAGGTAGTCTTTTTATCAGTGATCAAATTCCTACAATTCTGGGGGAAGAAATTAAAAATGCTTCATTTAATAAAGCTGCTTCTTCCTTTAAGTTACCAAATAACATTGGTGACATTATAATATACAATTATCATAATGATTAAATGTACAGCAAAGTGAAATAACAACAAAACCACAATAACAATGCAATGCTTGAGAAAACAAATGCAATTCTGTGTATTTTTTAACTTTATCTATCTATCTATCTATCTATCTATCTATCTATCTATCTATCTATCTATCTATCTATCTATCTATCTATCTATCATATGGTGCCTTTCATATCTATCTATCTATCTATCTATCTATCTATCTATCTATCTATCTATCTATCTATCTATCTATCTATTAAAAGCTAACTAGATGCAGATTTTGTAAGCACTGTAGTTAAGTCATATTTGGGACAGTGATCTAATGTACATTTTTTGGCACCGTATGAATGTGTTTGTTTATGCCATATTCCAATCTGCCATTCATTTTTCACGTCTGTTTTTCTCCACAGCGCTGTACCGTTAGACGTGCCAATGGCCATCATTCAGTTCAGCCTAACAGCACCTGTTTTATTTCAAAGAACATCCTTTAACATTTTAGAGTGCATTGGGTTTCATTGCAAAAGTCAGAAAGCCCTTCATATTTTAATCAGAGAACAGTTTATTTTTTTTTAATTCAAGACAATCAATTTGTTCCAAATGAATGGATTGTGCCCGCTCAGAGGTGGCAGATCAGGCGCAGTCTCCTCTTTAATGCGTCTCAGACACAAATACTCCTGCCGTATTGATCCCAAAGTGAGTCAGTCTGTCTCTCACCCGATGTGGACGTTTTGCAGTTCTGGAGTGTGAGGATGGCTTTGATTTATTTAGCAACTAAAGCATCACCATTTCAGCATGAGATTAGCACTTTTTCTGCATTAATTGAGGAGGTGTCGCTTAGCTTCTTAGGCTTTGAACTGCAAAGCATTCGAGTGTCAAAGCTCTGTGTGACCCTGAGCAAGTCACTATACCTGCGTGTGCCCTGCGTTTCAAAGTAAAATTGCAGTATAATAGGAAATGAAGTAGCAAAACAAATATATTTATATAGCTCCTTTCAGTGCTTAAATGTAGTCTAATGTGTTTTACAAGACATTAAGTAAAATTTACCTTAAGAAAATTAGAAAGATTAAAGCCAATACAGTTCTTCCAGTATGTTTATTCACTAATATTGAACCTTCCTCTGCCATATTTTGCACAGATTGCCCATTTCTAGAGGGGTACACCACAGGCCATATTTCGTTACAAAATTTTCCTCATGGAGGACTTTATTTAATGCTCACACCTGTGCTTCATTAGAGTCGTGCCCCTAGGAGGCGTTTATGGGACTTGGCACAAGTAATCAGTGTTACTCTCTGCGGTGGGTTTAATTCAGTGAGATTTTTGGCTTAGGGCCAACACTGTTTCCCACAGGGGAATTTATTTAGTGCCTGCACCTGCGCTTATTCGACCATGGACAGTGCCAGGTGCCCCTGCTAGTTTGATCTGAAAAGAAGTTTGGTTGAGAAGGGTGGCACAGTGACAGAGTGGCTAGAGCTGCAGCTTCTGCGTTTGAATCCCCTCACTCAGCCGCTGCCCACATAGAGTCTGTATGGTCTCTCGCTTTTCCCCCTACATTCCCAAAGATGTGCACTTTAGTATACTGGTTCTCAACTGGTTTTGTGTGAGTGTTTGAATAGAGGACTGGTTTGTCACCCAAGACTGGTACCCACAGTTAGACTGTTGCCCCCCACAGCCATGAATTCGATTAAGCAGTTTTAGGAATGAGATGCTACTCTGTGATATAACAACAACATTTATTTCTAAAGCACGTTTTCATACACATGATGTAGCTCAAAGTGCTTTACAGGGTCAAGAAAGAAAGAAGAAAAAATATAAAAATAAAATTAGGTAATACTAATTAACAAAAAATAAAGTAAGGTTCGATGGCCAGGGAGGACAGAAAAAAAAAAAACTCCAGATGACTAGAGAGAAAAACAAAATCTGCAGGGGCTCCAAGGCCACAAGACCACCCAGCTCCCACTAGGCATTCTACCTAACATAAAAGATCTCAATCAGTCCTCATGGCTTTCAGGTTTCACATGGAAAATTAGATGATGATGGTCATGTGGACCTCTGGCCTTCAGTCCATCAATGTAAGGACTGCACGGTGCTTTGATCAGGTGGTTTTGGTGCAGATCATCACCACAGAAAACCAGAAAAGGAGCATCAGAGAAAGTAGGGTTAGTACGGATTGCAGAGCCATGATAAAAACAATAATTCAATGCATATACAGAATATTAGGATGTGAAAGCCATGTTAAAATAATGGGCTTTTAGCAGTTTTGTAAAGTGCTCCACTGTAGTAGCCTGGTGAATGTCCATCGGTAAGCTATATAATAAGAAGAACAACAACAGCAATGATGCACATTCAAACATTAATATACAAAGTAACTTGAAGGTGATATAGCCTTGCCTATTTAATTTAATAACAATTAAGAGACTCATTCTTTTTTTGACAATAAAATAAATAAATAAATAAAACTCCAGGAAATTAAACCTGTGGGCCCCCCTGGTCTTCAGTAGCTGAAGAATTCAAGGTCTTGTTCACCTGGGCCTAATGGCAGCCTAGTCTATCCTGGACACTCCATTATATCTATTACTGTAGTGCCATAGAGGGCAGTAGGGCATTCAAACTGGACAACAGTATGACCTCCTACCAAAATGGAAAATGCCAGAAGATGGTTGAGCAGAAGCCAGAGGCCAGGAGCAGTTCTATCACACATACGTTAGGTGGCAGTGGTCCACTGGAGGCATTCCAGCTTGGACACCATCTTGGAAGTGCAACTCTGTTGAGGTCCCTGGGTGTTACAATGGAGTGCTGTCAGGTGAGAACTATCCTGGTTCTTAATTAACCCAGAAGTGCGCCCTACAAGTCATGCCGGATTACTGGAAGCCATTCTGAGTCCAGAATGAAAGGAGCCTGCTGCTTACCTTGTGAGGTCAAAGACAACATGCAGCAGCACCTCCACTCAACTGGAGTCAGAAGGAAAGGAGAGTTTCATGGTCCTGTGTGATTGTTGGCAGTGCTTATTTATATAAAGTACTTGGTGGATTAATCATCCATTATTTTAACTCGTGACTATGTTGGGTGTAATTGTGTCTGGGGTTTGAGGCTCAGTGGTGTCCACTACTGGTTACATATTTTAAATAATCCAAATTAAATAATGGAAGTCGGCAGATACAGGAATAGCTGTAGAGGTGTTGACCACCGAGTTGATGACTTATTCATAATAAAGTACCTTGGGATGGTGTTGACCAAAAATTCTATGGAGTGTACACTCTGATGAGCCAACACTTGTGGAGCACTCCCATATGAAGTGTGTGATGTCAACTATTTCATAACATTGGCATATATATTAGACAGTAAGCTGACATTAGATGCTCGTAGTCAACGTATTGAACACAGAAGATATGGTCAGCTGTAAAGACCACAAGTGACTTGTCTATTCAACTGGGTGAGACCATTTCTGAAATTCTCATTTGGTGCTCACAGTCAGCCGTAATGAATGCCTACCAACAGTGGCCTGAGAAAGGTGGGATTGCAGACCTCCAAAAGAGCATTGGCTGGACAAGAGTCACTGATGCAAGATGTCAATAAAGGCTGTCCTGTCTGGTACAAACCAACAGAAGGCCTACTGTGGCACAAATTGTGGATAATTTATTGAAGGTTATGGGAGTAATGTATTATGACAATCAGAACATCAAACCTGTAGATGGAGTATCGATGCTAACACCAGTTCATCACTGAATGCCCCTACAATGGGAATGTGAACATCAAAGCTAGACCTTGAATCAATGGAAGAAGGTCACCTGGTCTGATAAAACCCATTTTCTGCTGCATCTTCTGAATGGCTGGGTATGTGTGTGTCATTTATGTGGTGAACAAACGGCACCAGGATGCATTGTGGGCAATAGTCAAGCAGGTGGAGGCAGTTCCAATGCTTTGAACCATATTCTTCAGGGACACCCAGGGTCATTCATGTGGATGTTAATTTGACATGTCACATTCACCCTAACCTTGTTGCAGACAAGATACACCCCTTTTATAGAAACGGTATTCCTCAATGGAAGTGCAATCTTTAACAGGATACACCATGAATTGTTTGTGAATGTTTTGAGGAACATAAGGAAGAGTTCAAGATGTTCTGCAAATTCCCAAGATCTCAGTCCAAATAAGATGTGTTGGAAAAACAAGTATGATCAGCAGCAGCTCCACCTTGCAACTTCCAGGAGTTTGAAGATCTGCTGCTAATGTCATGGTGCCAGATACCACAGGACACCGTTAGAGGTCTTCTAGGGTCAGTGCCTCCACAGGTTGGAGCTGTTTTGGTGCCACCCGAAAGAGCAACAGCATATTAGGAGGGTGGTCAAAATATACATTGGCCATTTGTTTATTTTCAGAGCCATACAATGGAGTAGGAACAGGGAGCTGAAGGACAAACCTCACTGCATGCAGACCCTCTATAGGTTTATTGCTTTGTCAGCTTGACTATTGCAAATTTGTACAACTGGCATATTCCACTCTTTCTATAAGCATTCTAAGGGTCTGCCATGAACCATGAACCAGTGCTATTTGAAATAAAAGTTGATTGGTGTTATTATAGCGACATTTACCTCCACTGTTTGGTCAGTGAAATTCCCTGGAGAGGTGAGGTGAGACACCTAGAGGCCAAATGGGAAAGTTCACCCAACGAGGAAATTTTCATTCATTTTTTTTTCAAAGTGATGGCATACAGAGTGAGGCACACCAGGGGTATCCCTCGCTGTCCTTGAATTGTAATATCATTATGTGTCGCTCTGAAAGGCCTTGTGATGGAGCCCACCCTTAAAAGATGACACCTTCTGAGTTTACTGCTACAGCAGGCAGAGTGCACACAACATACGGTATCACCTTGTGCAGTAAAGCAAATGACTCCTCTTAATGGAAACATCCTTCAAAGATACTCTCTTTCCAGAGTCAATGTAGACAGAATGCCTCTGTGTTTTCTTTTTTCACCCGGTGATTTTATGCCTTAAAAGTTCTTTTAAATGCCTCACCAAAGGGATTGCTAAGATCTGTGGGGTGAATAGGAAAGTAACAGGATGCTCCGAATCCACACCCTCGGGCTTGGAGTTAGCTGTCTTGATTTCCCTTTGAAGTGGAAGAACTTCCTAATGAACGTGTCCCTCTAAGCAGCGAGACTTCCTGCATCTTTAAACATTCGGCACTTGCAAAGTGCTGCTGGCAACTCTTTATTCTTCTACTCGTCGTAAGCCTTAAGTATATTTAGAAATGGTTAGCGTGATAACCTCATTTGTTTTGCCTTTTACAGACCTGCCGTTTAAAAGTAAGCACCCTCTGCTTACTAAGTAGCCACTTGCACATATATAATAACCTTCAAATAATATTATTGTATATTGCATTTATTACATATAATACATATCCATAATGATTTTATATAGCGCTTTTCATAGCCCCTAGCAGCTAGCAACCCTGTAATTGTATTAAGGAAATTATGAAAATGGATAGATGTGTCCACTGATAAATCCATTGTAAGGCACGTTAACGGAGCTCTTTCCTTATCGCTACTGTCAGAGAATAAGCAGGTGAAGCAGTGTGGAGTAAATCCATGACCGTGCAATTTTATACAGTGCCTTTTTAATGTTAATGTCACCCCAAGATACCTTACAGTACATTTTTACATTGGTGGTTGAGTGAACTGCAATTAAATGTCATCTCAAGTCATCTTACTGGCTTAGCTCAGTTAATTTGATATGTCTACATTTTTTGGGCCAGATGGCGACCCTATCCTCATCCCAGGGGCTTCCATGCAGACTTGATTATATCAAACCTTCGACTCTTGATCTATTAAGTCCCACTGTCCTGGAGATGCAGTTGCAGCCTGGACTTCCACTTGTGGCTACCGTCAGTGAATCAGACTTGACAGCATGGATGGCTTCACTTTGACAAAGCAAGTAAAGTGACTTCAAAGTTGCATTTACTCAGAACATTATATAGGCTTCATTTATACATGTGCCTAGAAGCAGGAGTGTCCAACCAGTCCTGGTGGGCCGCAGTGGCTGCAGGTTTTCATTCTAACCATCTTCTTAATTAGTGAGCTGTTTCTGCTGCCAATTAACTTGTTTTGCCTTATTTTTAATTGACGTGACTCAGACCCTTTAGTTGTTTCTTCAGCCAAACAATAATAAGACACAAAACAAGCCGCCACATGACCAGCTCACCAGAAAATAGAGAAAGGTGAAGGTCATGGTCATGTAGGTCTTCTCAGGTCACCAAAACATTTTGACGGTGGTCTTAGAAAAACAAAAAATCAACAGTCTGCTGTGGCAGAATGACAGCAGCAATACATCATGATATTCAATAATGGCTTCAACTAACAGCAAGAATGGGCATCTCATTAAGAAACTGGTTAGAGTGAAATTGACTGGAGTTTGAAATCCTAGTTTAGTTGGTCATCTGTTGTCTCGTTTCACATCTTGTTTCTGTTTGGCTGCCATTTAATGAAGAAACAAATCCATTCAGAGGACTGAATCCTTAAAAACAGAACTATTAAAATGAACGAAAAAGGAGTTAATTAGCAGTGAAAACTGGTCACTGATTAGGAAAAGAGTTAGAATGAAAACCAGCAGCCACTGCGGCCCTCCAGGACCGGAGTTGAACACCCCTGGCCTACAGCAAAGCAAAGTGAGGTTACTTACTTATTTAAGCCCATAGCTCCATGCCCTGCCTAGATCATCAATGATACTTCTCCAGTAGCTCTACTGTGGACTACCTATTCTATCTCTTTCCTACTGGTGTGTGGTGGACACCTGGGGCTCATGCCCAGCCAGAATGTCCAGTGAGTGGAATGCCAGGAGAAGAGCAGTATCTCCCCTGGAACACGAGAGAGCAGTCATTCTGGTGGGTGTTGGGGCCACAGGAACAGAGCTCGGAAGCTTGACCCTGTGGGGGCCTGTGTCCACCGCCAGGGGGTGCCTGGACATTTGCTAAGCCCTGGACTGCAGCACTTCTGACACACCAGGAAGTGGTGCCGAAACAGGAACCAGGCACACCCAGAATGCTTCCAAGTGCCCATGCAGTACTTCCGCCACACCAGTAAGTGCTGCAGGAAGACCATCAATGAACACCTGGAACACATCCGGGTACAATATAAAAGGGGCTGCCTCACTCCATTCGAAGAGCGGGAGTCAGGAGGCAGAGGACAGAACTGGAGAGGAGAGGAAGCTGCAGAAGAATAGAGAAAAGGAGAGGAAAAGAAGGGACTGTGAGCATTTCTAGCTGATTGGTGCACTGTGTGAAGTGCTGTAAAGGAAAAACAATAAACGTGTGTGTTTTGGGACACTGTGTGTCTGTGTCGGTCTGTGTTGAGGCTGATCTTTCCACAGGTGCCATACTTTTTTAGTTCTACTTCTGTGTCTCACTTTCAGGAGTTGGACTGTCCGTCTTCCTTTTCCCCTGAGTATTCACAGCCTGCTTGCTGATGGAGGAAGCACAGTTCATTAAGGTATGCTCGATCCAACCCTGCTTTCTCCACCAGATTTTTTTGTCAACTGACTCTTGACCTGTTTTCTGCCTCAGATCTTCATTTCATATTCTGTCAGGCCACTCTAGGTTGAAGATTCTTCACAAGCAATTGTCGATGAATGTTTAGATCCCCCGCTGTATCCTTTTGGTCATTTCACCATGTTTATGTACTATACAGTAGTACTGCTTTGATGTTTGGATTTAAGATCCTCACTCTTGTTGCTCTAGAGGATCAAATATTTTTCAGTGACGCAAAAGCCACCCTGGCCAGTCTTGCAGTCCATTTCTTCAAAGGTGTCACCTTCTACCCTAAATGTATTGTCAGTTGTGATGTTGATTCTGAAGAAGGTGGTCTTCTTCTTGCTGTTGTTCAGTCCTATCCTGGTTAATGTGGCTGTCAGATATGCCATCTTGTTCTGCATCTGGCAGCAATTGTGCAAGGTGGGTGTAGCCCACACCCCATGTGAAGTAAATGGACAACAACTCTTCTTTATGGAAGTCTAGATATCAGGTGGCTCTTTCAGTTCTGTATTGGGCTTCTGAGTTCCCAGGTCTTAGATCCAGCACGGTCTCACAATGGAGGTAACACTGAGGTGCTGGCATCCCTATATTTCTTTGGGTCATGTGCTTCGTTCCTCCATCTCTTAGACCAATGGGGCATCATTGTTTAGAAGAAAACTCCCTTCACATGTGCATGCCTCATGGTTTTGAGACAATTCCGGTCATACATGACCAATGTTCTTAAACGAGATACTTGTAGACAGGAATCGGGCAGAATGGGTCTTTTGTATTTTGTGTGCCCTAACCTGTGGTTAAGGTGTGAAGCCAGACAGACTATCAAGCTGTTTCTTGTCTGACTGGTTCTGGCTGGGCGTGAGAGAATAAAGCAAATAATTTTAGAGTATCAATGATCTCAGAAGTTACAGTGGACATTTATTCTAGAATAAAAGAAAGCTTTTCTTACACATGCTTAAATCACTCCAAAAGTGCTCACCAAAGGCTTGCTCACAGTCCATTCCCATATCATCTTGGACAGTGATCATTAGTGCCTTTCTGGTTGCTCAAGCTCTGCTTCTAGAACATAGAAAGTTGAACAACTTCAGTAGAAAAAAAAATATGTGGAGATCCACGTTTACGTGTCTCTCACATCAGTTTGTTAACATACACATGAAGCACATACATGTCACATATGTGGTGCTAAACACTCAGGGCACATCTCAACCAAGTGATGTAACAGCTCTGACATCGGATCTGATTTCTTCACCAATTCCAGTTCAGAATCGGAGACCTGGTAGTGCAGCGTCAGTGATGGGGACTGAATTGAGAACCATGAGCTTTGCAGTTCCACTCGGTAGTGATGGTGTCCACAGTAAATGTCACCCCAAGGCACTTTATTAGGCAGGTTTGTCCTTTTGATGTCTCTAGGACGTGAAGTGACTCACTCGGTCGTGTGGAATGATTCTTGGACTTTCTGACATCAGATAGTGTGCCTCAAGGTGTCAAGGTGTATTACAAGTCCTGCGTAATTTTTCCATTATTTCTGTAATGTCAAGTACTGGCAAGCAGAATGATTTGCTCAATGTCTGACAATGACTTTATGACATGCACAGACTCTGTGACCTTTGCAAATTTATTTGGAGCCTTTGTGTTTAACTCTGAAGCACATCGATTTCCATATTTCTACAATGTGATTACTGTCAGGTGAAGTTGCCCACTTGTGGACAACGCTTGTGGTCTCAAATTGCTTATAGAAACAAGTTGATATTTCCATACTTTCCCTCAACTGAGTCAGCAGCTTAACCTGTCTTTGTGTGATCAATGATCCCCTCAATGATGCCATCGGGAGTCGTGTACTCCTGGTAGGGCCACCCATGGCAGCAAGGTCAGACGTGAGGTCCTGATTAAGAGTGACTCATCCACCTTCTGACATCTTGTGAGAAATAAGAAAACCTATAGTTCAAGTATAATTATCTTATTAAAACCGTAGCCATTGTCCAAATCTGAACTTAATTCTGAGCCTTTGTTTCAAGTGCATTGTCCACCCAAAGTAGTGCCGTGTGTCGTTCTGCACACGGATCACCACGTGGAGTCCCAACAGGAACCTGAGTTGGTTTGATTGAGGATTGCGTACCCTCATTGTCACCCATATCAACATCTCCTTTAGCAGGCTATTCTTTCCATCTTCCTTTTACTTCTTCCATATGTTATATACTGGCAGGTGAAGCAACTTCCTCAAGATCACACAGTCACTTCTGATATTGAATGACCTTCTTGTTTTGTGTCTCCTTTTTCTACTGAAAACTGTCTTAAATTACTTTAGAGGTATGGCACAATTGTTTCAATATTTTATAATTTGAGGACTGGTAGCTGAAATGACTCACTCAGGGTTTAAACATGCAACCATTGTCTCAAGGTCTTTTATGTGTTGTGGCCACTAGAATCCCCACACTCACTGCACAGACACAAGTCCCGGGTTCAAATGAATGGTTTATTATAAAATATTACCTTGATAAAAGGCTTCTTTATAAAAATGGCAAACACAATACAACTCTTTTTCTTTCTTTTTCTTTTCTCCTCCACACCTCCCAGGTGAACTTTGCCCTTCTTCTACCTGACTCCAACTCTCTGGGGGAAGGCAGAGTTACTCCTTTTATCCAAGACCTTGGAGTACTTCTAGGCGCTAGAGCATATCCTGTTGGAAGTTCTCCTGGGTCAACCGGAACTCCCAGGAAGTAGGGAGCAAGCACTCCCTGGCGGCTCCCTGGGAACCCAACAGGGCTGCATCACAGCTCTACAATTCCCAGCATTCCCTGCAGGTGTCCATTTGGCTACTGAAGCGCAGGGATGCTGCCATGTATTGTATGGAGTCCTTCCTGATTGTTCCATGTTGTTGTCCCTGTAGCCAATCTCATGACAAAGACAGGAAAGGACTGCCTTTTCTTTTTTCCTGGCCTCCCAGGCAGGTTATGGACTGGGACCCATCCTGGCAGGGATGCCAACCCAGGTATGCCATTTATGACAATGTATAATGCACAATGTGTAAGCTGGAAGATGAAGTGACTCACATGTTAACTTAAAGAAAACAAATTGAAGGATTTGCTGTTCTTGCCGGTGTTCCTCCACTCTAAAGATGGAATGTTTATTTCTTGTGTCACACCCTTAACCTTCCCCCCATGTTACCTATGTGTGTAACACATTAAATACTCTGGAAGCTCAATATTATAAATGCTTAACAACCCAGAAGCTTTTGCATAAAATGGTCCTAGTGTATGAAAGAACATCGAAACTTCAGGAAAAATATCCTAGACACTGAAGCCTTAAATGGAATACCACAGACAAGAAGTCTCTGTTGGTATTATCAACTTTCTTCTATTGCTTGTGTGAACTGCTTGCTTTGAATCTCAATAAAACATTTAAAATGAAGACAATTACACCGTGGAATGTCTTTTTGGAATGCATTTTAGGTGACTGCATGCTATTTCGAACTATTTGGAAACCCAAAAGAGCAACTACAGGATGATAGGTTACAGAGTGTGACGTGTTGAGTATAAAGTAAGCAAATACTTCATGATTTTTTTTTTTATCTGTTACTTACCTTCTGTTGTTTGTATTAATGGTCAATTTTTTTTTTCATGTCATTTAGCAGTTATGGTATAAACAACAGCAAACATTATTAAAAAGTCAATGAAAAAAATCTCAAGGTACTCATTTTACATAATCCACATATAAGTTTTCCATGTACTTTCAGAAAATCAAAATAGTGGATGAACATGAAGCATATTCAAACAGAATCAGTCTTTTGAATTGAAGGCAGGACTTCTGACCAATGAATGAGGCGAGAGGCAGATTTTTCAATTCAAAAGTTCAAATTTGTGTGGATGCACTTCACATTCATTCGCTAAGCTGATTTTCCAGGAAGTATCTACTTTAGCAAAAAATACTTGCATTTTGGACATTACGAGCAGGCAACTGGTGAACTGACATGTGAATTATATAATGTCAGTTTTTTTTCATACATATTTCAATGTTGTACTGTACTGACCACACATTAAAGCTAAAAACTGTTATATCGTAAACTTTGTGATCTTCATTCTTCAGGAAAAAATTTGATTAAAAGTGATTCTATCATCACTGCAAACAACACCAGTTAAATAACAGTAAACAATTAGATGGACTCTTTCTTTATGCTATACAATGCACTAGTGAGCAGATAAACACAGAACCCGGCAAGGACCTCAGTACAGAAAGCCATGCTTGGAAAATAGATAGATAGATAGATAGATAGTGTGGTCCCCGGCCGGGACGCCCAGGAGGAAGAGAGGAGGGCTTGTGCCTCCTCCAGACCACGAGGGGGCATCCGTCCTGGTTATGCAGGAGGCCTCGGGTAGGGGGCTTGGAAGCCCAGCCCTGTAGGGACCCGTGGCTACCGCCAGGCGGCGCCCCAGTGCCTTATCATCCCGGGAGCCCAGCACTTTCGCCACACCAGGAAGTGCCGGGGGGAAGGCGACAGGGGACACCCGGACGGCTTCTGGGTGCGCAGCCGGCACTTCTGCCACACAGGGGTGTGGCCAAGTCTAATTGCCGGGAAGCAGCTGGAGCCCATCCGGGTTCCCATAAGAGGGGCCGTCTCCCTCCAGTCATTGGTGGATGTCGGGAGGTAGTTGGCAGAGCTGGAGAGAGGACAGGGGGGGAATCGGTGCAAGAGGCACTGGGGGTGCACGTGAGCAAATTGTAAATATTGTAAATAAACAGTGTGTGGTGATGAACAATATGTTGTCCGTCTGTGTATGTCCGGGGCAGCTTTCACAGTGGCGTAGCCGGCAGGATGCTTCGCCTGGTGCAAGGCGGGGACCTGCATCAATAACAAATATTTCTGTGAACGGCCCGGCGCAGCAGCGGACCCCACACACTGGTCGCAAGAGCGGCCCGTGCACAACCCGCGGGAGCGGTTAACCCCCAGAGACCGCCGCCGGACTGCAGAAAGGCCATCCCCGGGTGCAGAGGAGGAACCGACGTCGCCGGAGCGCCGCGGGCCCCGAGAGTCGCGCTGTCGGGACGGACAGCCAGGCCGGCGTTGCAACACAGAAGGCCACACCGAGGCAGGGGCCTCGGCATGACGGGATCCGGGAGGTGAGTGCCCTGCCCTGCAATAATCGGCCCTTCGGGGTCGTACATACCTTGTTTCCTACAGGGAGGGACGAACCGGATCCGCGTCCATGGCAGGAGCACGCCGGGCAACGGACTGTCGGCAGCGCGGCGGCGACAGCAGAGGAGGCTGCGTATTCAGAGCCGCTGCGGCTCAAAGAATTGCCGCAGCTGCGGAGCTACGAGGAGGCACGTCTCTGCACCCAGAGCAGGGGAGACAAGATGGCTGCGGGCCGGATGTCCCGCCCGCTGACAGGCACGGGATTGGCTGGTGTGTCTGGTGTGCCCGCCGATGATTAGATGGAGGCGGGACCTAGGAACGCCAGTCTCGTGTTGAAGAAGGACCCGATTGGGCCAGACGGAGTGGCCCACAGGAAGCAGGCGTCGCGTGGTGCTGATGGACAGGTAAGCCCACCGGCGTCTGTTTCTCTGTTTCCACCAGCGGCTCGGCACGAGCCGGAGGATTCCCTTCAGTCTGGCGAGCCGCCGTTCTTACAGGTGCTAGGTGATCTCGTGCTCCTCTTGGAGCAGCTGGAGGGGAAGGCGGTCGCGACGGTGAGTCGGTGCGACGCTGGAGCCTTTGGCACTCGGGACACTACGGGGAAGGTGAGTTGTACCGTCCCCGTAAAGCATGAAGGGGGATCCGCCGAACATGGTCGTGACTTATTTAAGGAGAACTGACTTCGAGTAAGCGATCCCCCCACAGCGGACGCGGCGGTTCAGACGGCCGATCGGGCGAGGAGAGCAAGCACGCAGTCGCTGGCAGCACAAGGGCTGATGAGTGCCCTGGGTCCTAGCGCCCTGCGCTCCAAGCCCGCGGCAGTCTCCTGTCGCTCTGCAGGGACGCAGACGGGGCTGGATATGAGCTATTCCCATGCTCAGACCTAGACTGTCAAGGCGTCCAAGAATAGAAGGAGGAACCGAGGGGTGAATGCCGGGACCTCCGATACGAAGGGGCATCGGGCAGAGGAAATCCCCTGGGCGGCTGGGCGAGCCACCTGCGAGAGCGGTCCCGCAGACAACGAGAGGATGGGCATGGAACCTGCAGTGGAGGACTTCGGCAGGCAAGTCAGGGGCTGTCGGAAGGGGGCAGGAGCACTGCCGGTACGGAGACCGGCAGGACGCTCAGGGTGAGTGTCCTGGCATTGCTTCTGGCCCTCTTTTATCTTTTTCCACAGGCCCGAAGCCCCGACGAGCGCTGAAGCCAACATCGTCAGGGACCTGCCCTCCTGGAACCGGCCGCTCCGCGGGAGGGCTCCATGCCGGGAGGCCAATAGTGACCCAGCTAGTGGGGACAGCGGGGGCGAGAGCGGCGCAGACCAGAAGGGGTGCTGAAAGGAGATGTCCCAGGGTGCAATGTTGGACCCTGTGGACATAGTAGGACCCTCTCTGGGGATGTGCTGCCCTTTCGGGACGTGCCATTCGGACCCACGTGTCCTCGCTAGCGGTGGGGCACTGTGGTCCCTGGCCGGGGCTGGAGCCCGGCCGGGACGCCCAGGAGGACGAGAGGAGGGCTGGTGCCTCCTCCAGACCGTGAGGGGGCGTCCGTCCTGGTTATGTTGGGGGCCTCGGGTAGAGGGCTTGGAAGCCCAGACCTGTAGGGACCCGTGGCTACCAGTGCCTTATCATTCCGGGAGCCCGGCACTTCCTGGTGTGGGAAGACGACAGGGGACACCCGGACGGCTTCCGGGTGCGCAGCCGGCACTTCTGCCACACAGGGGTGTGGCCAAGTCTAATTGCCGGGAAGCAGCTGGAGCCCATCCGGGTTCCCATAAGAGGGGCCGTCTGCCTCCAGTCATTGGTGGATGTCGGGAGGTAGTTGGCAGAGCTGGAGAGAGGACAGGAGGCGGCCAGAGGAAAGGCACAAGGACTGTGAGCCCTGGACTTTGGGGGAATCTGTGCAAGAGGCACTGGGGGTGCACATGAGCAAATTGTAAATATTGTAAATAAACAGTGTGTGGTGATGAACAATATGTTGTCCGTCTGTGTATGTCCGGGCCAGCTTTCACAATAGATAGATAGATAGATAGATAGATAGATAGATAGATAGATAGATAGATAGATAGATACTTTATTAATCCCAAGGGGAAATTCACAAATTATACACTTTGTCAGATTACCAGGAGGGGGTGCTCATCTCTTTGATTCTTTGAGGGCTGAATATTTTTTCCAGTTTTCTGAAAAGCACACAAAGCAATGGTTTCACACATAAGTCAATATAAAACATCTTTTGCTGCATGCCGTAGCTGCTTTCAGTGCCTATTCAACAACTCTGACAGCAGTGAGTGCATGAGGGCAGCTCAATGATCAGCAGGAATACACAATGGGCAGGCTGCCTGGCTGTCTTTGCGCAGCAGTCGCAGTGCGATGAAATCTGGTTTGTACCTCTTGTCATCGTAAGAGGCAGTCCTCCCAGGTGAACATTGGGGTAGATGCATAAACTACATGGACATGTTCAGCACCATAATCAGCTGACGCCGGCCCCTCACTTTCGTTTTCAATCTCCAATAACTCAGAGTCTGACTGAGCGATACGATACGCAAAACGCCGTCCACAGAGTATTTTGTTTTGTGCATTTGCTTTGGTCTTTCTCCAGATGTCAATGCTATTCGAGGGGTTGGTTGCTCTTCGCTACTCATGCACACGCAGGAAATCTCTGTCACAGCAACAAAGCTAACTTTAAAGAGAGTCGAACTAAAACATAACGGTGAGTTTTGT
Source organism: Polypterus senegalus (assembly GCF_016835505.1). Classification (NCBI taxonomy): domain Eukaryota; kingdom Metazoa; phylum Chordata; class Cladistia; order Polypteriformes; family Polypteridae; genus Polypterus; species Polypterus senegalus. The sequence goes on from NC_053166.1 coordinate 139,296,603, forward strand.
CACAGTTTACAGCTGATTACCGTCCTCTACCCCAGAATTTCGACAAAAGTCAACATCCTCCATGAAAGAGTTAAGAAGGTTAAAGGCCTCTGGGGTGGTTATCCAAAGAAAACATATTTGACCCTATCAGCCACCACCAGAGGGAGCTCTAGGCAGATAGTGCAAGTACTTCTTTAGGACCATAATGAACTCAGAGGTTCCTCCTGTAGGCCTAAAGTTGCCAAATTCAAGGTTGTCATCTATGGACCACCTAACTGTATTTAATAAATGTTTTATTTTCTAGTTTTTGTTTATATTGTGTGCATTCATAATAACTTACTATTATGTTTTTGTTGCATTGCAATGCTATTTTGTTGGTGGCCATGTTTGTGATCATGAGGTTGTTGCCATGATGTGTGACATAACTGCCGAAGATGGCAGGTGCTCTGCCTTAGTGATATAAACCTTGTGCTTAGTGATTTTACAGAGCAAGTCTTATTGATGGTTTGTGAAGCCTTTGCTTTGCTTTCTGACAACGATTCTTGGCTAGCAACTTTTGCTTTTGATGCTAGATGCTAGGTTTCTTGCCTTCATGACGATGCTGACCTTTGCCTGTTGCAAGTCTTAGAATTTTAGTTAAATGAAAGTGTGTTTCATCTTCTGGTATTTCCTTTCTCTGCCTTCAGCCTTGCTCTTTCAAACAGAAAAAAGGGTGACCTTGGAGTAAAGATTGGAGTCAGAGGCAAGGGCTTGAATAACGGGAGGAAGAGCAGCCAGAAGAAGAGAGACAAAAATAAGGTACAGGAGGTCAAAAATGGAATATAGTGGACCTTCGAAATATTAAAGTGAAAAGGCAATCCACCTGCAAGACACAAGTGCAGATCATGCATAGGCTCAACCAGAGGGGCAAGAAGTTTTGCTTATTTAATTTGCACTTTACCTCACTCTTTTTGTTATCCTTGCTTTGTTTCTTATAACTTGTATGTGTCTTTTGTACTTCTTTAGCCACCTGGGCATCATTTGAGTTCTGGGACATCCCAAGAAGTCTCCTTAGAGGCTAGGAGCTCAAGTTGGGGTGCTAACCCCTTGGAAACACAATCGATTCAGCCCACAGCCCTCTCTTGCTCACCTAGCTGCACTATCCTTCTAACCCTGTGCCACTGACTGGCCAGCAACACTGAACTCTATTGTGATAAGGTCAAGGGTTGTCTCCTTCTCTTACTCACTGTAATAAAGGCGCTATATAGGTGCCTCTTGAACCCTCTGATGACACGTCAGACACCTGGTATAAATCCAATATTTTAACTTTTATTATAATACTGTGAACAAGCACCGCTATTCCACACTACTTCAGTAAACACTACAATACAATAAACAATCAATCCTCCACTCCTTCCAGCAGCTCTGTCGCACTTCCTCCCAACTCCAGCTTGGGCTGCTGGGGTTACCCATAGTCCCTTTATACTTCTCGACCCGGAAGTGTTTCTGTCCCTCAATCCATGTGACTCTTAACACTTCTGGGTCAGGTGAAAACTCCTTTTCTTCAACCCAGAAGTACAGCATTGCTTCTGTCCCCTCGACTGGGAAATACTTGCAGGTTATAAGGCAAATAGAAGTCCCTGTGCCTCCCTGCAGTGTCCCCTGGTGGTCCCCATGGTATCCAGCAGGGCTGTGAAGGGAAACTCCAAGGTCCATGATGCTCTGCTGGAACCCGAGGCATCTCCACATTGCAGGGAGGACTCCACCTGGCGGCTTGGGGGTATTGGGAGGGATAAGCTGCCAGCCATAGTCCACACCACATGCTGCCTACCCTGTGTAAGGTGGCACAAAGATCCAGCTATTCTATTTTGGTACTCTGTCCCCCAGTGTACCTACATTAGCGTCTCAATTTAACAGTATGGGCCCATCATTTAAAGTACACACCTACAGGCACATCTCTGCACAGTGCCCTTTTTGTCCATGGCACCCTGTCACATACATTACTGCAGCCCGTCTCTAACTCTAATACACATTATTTCTACTCGAACCTGGCAAGTGTACTTGTTATGCTAATTCTTTAAGCTGAAGTGATTTTGTTAAAGCTTAGCTTTTTTAAATTGAAAGATTGTAGGCACTCCATTTATCTTAATGTTGCTCATTTAACAAGCCAAAATTAGCAGAAGGCATCACAAATGTCAAAGGAATCAAGATTTCAAAAGGTGATGACGGACGAGCCTTGCAGCTTTATTGAATTGCAGCGACTTCTTGTCCATTGATCTGGTGGTTTAGTCATCCTTGAAAGATTTAAAGTGTAGATCTTTACAAGATTGTTGCCACTAAATGTTAATCTTTTTGACTGAAATGTGAGCATGAAATTGCAAGTCACAGCAGATATTTGAATGAGATAAGGGCCCCTCTAAATATTTGTATATGACAGGCCGAATGATGTGGCTTTTTGTCTTAGTTTTTTTTTTTTTTTTCTTCTTAGCTTCTCTCTTAGCAATTCTTTGTAACAGAGAAAGTAATTTAAAACTTTAAAAAAGAAGTGAGCGTCATGGTGGCACACTGGGCATCAGTGCTATCTCTGCTAACATGGATGCATTTCCTGGGCCACTCACCGTCCAGCCTTTGACCTTTTGAGTTTTTTCCAGAAGTCTCTGATTTCCTCAAACATCATTAAAATGTGTGTGCATTTGAAAACTGAATGACTCCTAATTCATTCTTTATACAGTGGATTCAGGAAATAATTCGGACTCCTTCACTTCCCACACCACTGATTGCATTGTACGTTTAATTTTAAAAGAAAAAATTTGCCATTTTCACCCTCGTATCTACACTCGGTAACCCATAATGACAAAAGGAAGACATGTTTTCAGAAAGGTTTGCAAATTCATTAAAAATCCAGAACAGAATTCTGTCTTTTATAGACGTATTCATGCCCTCTACTGTGGCCCTCCAAACTGTGATCACGTGCGGTCCTGCTTGGTTTATTCTCCATGAGATGTGTCTGGAACTTGACTGGAGTCCACCAGTGGCAAAATGAATTGTCAAGACATCGTTTAGGAAGACTACTGTTTTTCTGGAGGCTGGTGGGGTGTTAGTTCCGACGCTTGCCGCTAGGTGTGTGTGACTAGACTGCCCTCTGCATCATTTGGCCAAGCGGTGTCCTTGAAGAGCTCAAGTGATTCTGTGATGCAACTTGGAAAACAACTTGATTTGTGGCAATCAGGTGAGTGGCTTCTACATCACTACAACACTCCTGCCCACACAGCATTGAGTGTGCAGCAGTTTCTCATGAAAAACGAGATGACAACAGTTCCCCCACCACTCCCTGGACCTTGCACCCTGCAATTTTTTCCTGTTTCCAAGAATGAAGAGGGACCTTAAAAGAAAAGGTTTTCAGGATGTAGAGGAGGTCAGGAAGCAAACGATGGAGGCACTGAAGACTATCAATTTGCAATTTGAGTTTCAGCACAGTTTTGAACAATGGAAAAAGTGGTGGGATAAGTGTATTACATCTCAGGGAGAGTATTTTGAGGGTAATTACATTTTGGAAATGTTCTGAGAAATATATGATTATTTTTTTAAATTCTCGTCATTTTTGAGTTCCCCCTTGTATAAGGACTCACAATTTATACTTGTACATCAGGACAAAAAACAAGCCATGAAGTCCAAGGAACTCTCTGTAGACCTATGAGATCAGACTGTGGGGAGGCACAGCTCAGGAGAGAGAGAAGAGTAGAGAGCATGTCGCCGTACCCACCACACGACGACCACCTCATGATGCCAAATTAGGACCCGAGTGCAGCCATCCAATGGATGACACCTCAACGCCACACTAGTTCAAATAGAGTTGACACAGCATGAGTTTTTTTTACAGTGGCTGGAGTGCCAATCCTCCCACCAACCCCAAAATTTTCCCTTGCAAGTTGGAAGACCTGCATTGCAAGGACAAATCAGGGAAAAACCATTTCTAAACCTTTGAGTGTTCCCAAGAGTGCAGTGGCTACAATAGTTGTTAAATGGAAGAGATCTGGAACTAGCAGGACTCTTCCTGACCAAACTAAGTAACCAGGTAAAATGAGCATGGTTTGGGGAAGTGGCCAAGAACCCAATGGTCACTCTAATAGAGCTTCACAAGTCATGGGAAAACCTGTTGGAAAGATGACCATCTCAGAAGCACTCCATCAACCTGGCATTTCTGTTATTGAGGCTAGACAGACGCCACTTTTGAGTCAAAGGCATATGATGGTATTTAGAGCACTCTGAGAGCCTAAGGAACGAGATTCTGTGGTCTGTCGAGACAAAAGTTGAAGCCTTTGGACGGATCTCCAAGCACCGTGTCTGGCAATGACCTGAACTGCTCATCACCTGCCTAATACCATCTTTAAAGTGAAGCATGATGATGGCAGAATCATGCTATGAGAGTGCTTCTCAGGGGCAGGGACAGGGAAACTGGTCAGGATTGAGGGCAGGATGAATGCAGTCAAGTACAAACAGGTCCTTGAAGATCAAATCTCAGACTGGGGTGATGGTTCACCTTCAAGCATGACAATGACCTGTGGCATATAGCCAAGATGATGCTGGAGTAGTTTTGGGACAAGTCTCTGACTCTTCTTGATTGGCCCAACCGAGACCCATAGAATACTGTAGAGACCTGAAGATGACAGTTTACAGACACTTCCCATCGAATCTAGTTAAGTTTGAGAGGATCTGCCAGGAGGACCAAATCCTTATCAAAAATGACTCAAAGCTGGAACCTCTGCCAAAGGGGCTCCTCCAAAGGGTCTGAATTAAGGGCCGGAATACTTACATGAATGAGATATTTCAGTTTTTGATTTTTAACAAACCTTTCTAAAAACCTGTGCTCATTTTCTGGGTTACTGAGTGTGGATTGATGGGAAAAAAAGGGCTAATTAGTCCATTTAAAATTAAATCCACAATATGATAAGCTGTGTAGAAAGTGAGGCGGTCTAAACACTTTAGGAATCCCCTGTAAGCGACTATAGGAGTGTCCCCTATTAAGGATCGCCGTCCTGTCCAGTGTTGGCTTTAGCCTTATTCTGCCATAGTCAGCTTAGTCTCCGTGGATGAGGTTCTCTGGAAACATGTTTCTGTCATTTAAATGAAAAAGAGAGACACGGTGAGGTGTCAGTCCGCTTCTCGGTGACCCCAAAACACGAAGGCCAACCGCCCGCTGCTACCTGAGCAAGTCCAGCAAGGCGTCCACGGTGCTGACATCGGGCATCGAGCCGGTCCGATCCATGTCATCGGCCTTCTGTGACACCCCCGGCTTGATGGTCATCACCAGCACAATTCCTACAAGACAAGTCGGAGGGGCTCATGAATGGACGACGATGTCAGCTTCCCCTTTTAACCCAGCAAGGCGCCCACCACCATGTTAAACAGCGCCCTCTACAGCTCCACACGTTAACGCCTGACAGAAGCACGTTGCGAAGTTAAGTGTGGCTCCCATCCGCTCTGTGTTGCAGATTTAGAATTTGAAGCAAATTTAATATCACAGTCTTCTTTATGTTTAGCAGCCTTCTCCCAATTAACTTCAAACACTTCTTAAATGATTAAGTAATTTTCCTGGAAGGTTAAGTTGTCTTCACAAAGAAAAAAAAAATGTTATTAATAGTTTATCATTTAGATCCGCTATTAATGAAGTAATGAAAGTCACTTCATAAAAAGCTAATTAGTGTAATCTCGCACTAGCTGTGAGTGCCGCCTTCAAGGGGGGCTCACTTAGAGACACTAAACTCGAGCGCACAGTACAGTTCATCACTAATGGGAACGTCTTTATTGTCTCCTCTGTGGTGGATCGCATTGTTTCGCATTTTCCCAGCCGAAGACTATCACATCAGTCCACAACCTCTCTGGCCAGCCAGTTTGGCAAAGTACAAATAAGTGAACCCTGCACAAAATTCCCTCTTGATTCCACTTATCCCGCCTTTTGAAATAATCTGAGGGCCATAAAAATGAAGCAGACAGAAGTAATTGGAAAATGCTTATTGCTTTTGACAGCGACTTTGAGATCTTTGACACTTTATTTGGCAATAATTTGTATTTAAGTGCGCGTAATATGAAGTAATTAGTAGCAGTGAACTATGGCTGTGAAATGCTCAGGAGGTTTTGACCCATTTGTCCAAAAGCTTCACTCTCTAATATTTAGAATCATTTTGGATGAGATATGAAAATGCAAGAGGTTGGACTGGTGGGGGCTCTTTATTTTAAATGGCATTAATTGGAATGCAATTTCCCAGAATGCACCTTTCAAGGTTTAAAATACATTTGTGTGATTAGAAAATGAAGATCAACACGAGTGTCTCAGAGAACTTTCTTAGTTTATGGCATTATCTGTATTGCTCTATACTTTGTAAAGTATTTTAGGAAACTGCTTAGTGTTAGGAAACACAAAAAGTAATTCAAAAATGATTATATCCAACTCATTTAAACCAAAATGTAATATCACTCAATATAATGAGTAAGTGCAATACCTGCAATACATGTTTATGCACATCAATCCATTGTTGTTATAATATTTCTAAGCTTCTGTAAAAAGATGCAGTGCTTATATAAAGTATTCACCCCCATTGGAGGCTTTCACATTTTATTTTTGTACAACACTGAATTTAATTGGCTTGTTTGTCACTGATCAGCAGAAAGAGACTCTTTAATGTCAAAGTGAAAACAGATCTCGGCAAAACAATTACAAATATAAAACACTAAAAAACGGATGGCACAAGAGTTCACCCCCTGTAATATGACACTGGCAGGATCATGACCGCTGATTTCATCAAACCACCATTAACTCTTTTAGGGCGGATTTCAACTTTTCTCGACAGGAGGGGCTGAGGGTGCCTGTCAACAAAAGTCGACATCCAGGGGTAGAGGCCGATAATCAGCTGTAAACAGCGACAAAACTCACCGTGACGTTAATGGTTTTCCCTCTTTGCTTGGAGGAACGTTAGACTCATTGATTCGGCATCTAATCCCTGTGTATGCGTTAGTTGCGAAGCGTAAACAAAGATGGCATCAACATCTCTCGAGGAAGTGAAGTGAGTGCAGAAAACAAAAAATACTCAGCAGACATCGTTTTGCACATTATCGCTCTAAATTTTCGGGAATCTGATTTTGTTGAGAGTGATCAGGAGAGTGAGCAGAAGAGTGAGGAACTGGCATCAGCTGATCAGACCCCAGCCGATGCCGCCCCAGCTGATCGGATGCCAGCTGAGCGCATTCGCCTGGGACGAACAGCCAGACATCGATCCGTGGGAGCCAACCTGGCTACTGGACATCACAAGACAGCATGGCTTGCTGTAGGACATGACAGATTAACAGCCACTGGACTACTTCTGGCTGTACTTTCCTGAGGTTGCCTTTCTGCTATTGTCGGATGAGGCAATCAGGTATGCTGAGCAATCTTTTGCATCGCGGGGTGCACTTGCACCACATTCTCGTGAGTTCTTGATAGTTTTTAGTTTAGAATTTAAAAACAGAATAAAAATCTGAAAATCTAACAACATCAAATTAAAGTTCAATAAACTCTGAAAAGAATGATGCCTAACATATATATGAAGATTGTAAAATAAGCCTGATTTAAAGCGTGACAAAAAATGTGACATAAGAACGTCACATAAAATCGATGCACAAAATTGTTACACTTTTACGCTTAGAATTTTATATATATAGAGTACACATACATACATACAGTACATACATATACACATACTCGGACCAGGGGGCTCACAACACCTGAAACAACAGACAGGCTTTATTCAGAGTGGGAAATGCTCTTTTTTGTCTACCACCTGCAGCAGAGTACAATAAGTGTCAAAACAACAAATACACAGTCCTTTCTACTCTTTTCTCTCACTCACTTCCTTCCAACTCCACTCCTTTCTCAACCTTCATCCTCTTCCTCTCATCTCTGGCTCCCGGAGTGGTGGTAGCTGGCTCCTTTTTATGAGGCACCCGGAAGTACTCCAGGTGTCCGGTGATCTCCTTCCATCAGCACTTCCAGGTGTAGCAGCAGTCCGGCTAAGAAGGGCTCAGCCATTCCCCTTGTGCCCCCTGGCAGTGTTGAGATTCCATGCTCCAACCCCATGGTACTGTAGCAAGCCAGAGGGGCTGACCGCTGTCATTCTGGGGAGGTATTGTCCATCACCATCTCTCCCTCTAAATATATTTATATATATATATATATATATATTTATAGGATGTTAGCCAACTTGCTGACCAAACATAAGCGTTACCTGGTAGGTAACCACCCATACAGTCAGATTGTGATTCAGACTACGAATGCCTTGAATATAATTACCCCGATCTACATACTGTTAAATAAACGAACCACACACTGTGGCGCAACGCAAGAGGCTTCGCCTCTAGCGCTGACGTCCGAGGTTCGATTCCCGAGAAGGGGTGCAGTGAGTGTGTACGCCTGATGAGCCCAGAATTAGGGCGAAACACGTGCTGCGTACTCTTTGCATTATTTGACAGCAAAACTATTTCAACCATTGTATGATCTGCTTCTCGCAACTGAAAGAGGGCACCATGGCGGATGTTAGCTAACTTGTTGACCAACCACAAGCGTTACCTGGTAGGTAACCACCCATGCAGTCATATTGTGATTCAGACTACGAATGCCTTGAATATATATATATATATATATATATATATATATATATATACTGTATATATATATATATATATATATATATATATAAAATGAAAGACGTCTGGAACACAGACAGACACAGACTCAGAATGTCCCAAAACACACTTTTATTTTTACAGTTCTTCCTGTACACAACACAGTGCACCAAACAGCTCAAACTTACAGTCCTTACTTTTAGTTTCTTCTCTTTTCTTTTGCCGCCTCCACTCTTCTTCCACAAGCTCTGTCCTCTGCCACCTAACTCTGGCACCCTGAATGGAGTGAGGCGGCCCCTTTTATAATGCACCCAGATGTGCTCTATGTGCTCCCTGATGACCTTCCTGCAGCACTTCCAGGTGTGGCAGAAGTGATGCATGGGCACCCGGAAGCACTCTGGGTATATGTGGTTCTTTTTCCGGCAGCACTTTCTGGTGTGGCAGAAGTGCTACAGTCCATGGCTCTGGAACCATCCAGGCGCCCACTGGTTCCCAGCTTTGTGATTCCCATTCAATCTCAGAGGGCTGCCATCTTGCATCCCGGGGTATAAATTGCCCCTCTCCTGGTCCCCTGCTTCTCTAGGTCTCCCAATGGGTCAAGGTCCCTGGCCATCTATCACAATATGAATATATATATATATATATTTATATATATATATATATATTGTGGCATCCGGCCGGGAGGACCAGAGGAGGGCTTGTGCCTCCTCCAGACCGCGAGGGGGCGTCTGCCCTGGTTATGTTGGGGGCCTCGGGTAAAGGGCTTGTAAGCCCAGCCCTGTAGAGACCCGTGGCCACCGCCAGGCGGCGCCCCGGTGCCTGAATATCCCTGGAGCCCAGCACTTCCGCCACACAAGGAAGTGCTGGGGGGAAGATGACAGGGGACACCTGGACGGCTTCTGGGTGCACAGCCGGCACTTACGCCACACTGGGGCGTGGCTACGGAGGAGTACCGGGAAGCAGCTGGAGCCCATCCGGGTTCCTATTTAAAGGGGCGGAACTAGAGAGAGGACGGGAGGCGGCCAGGAGAAAGGCACAAGGACTGTGAGGCCTGGACATTTGGGGGAACGGTGCTGGAGGCACTTGGAAGTGCACTGAAGTAAATATTTGTAAATATTGTATAATAAACGTGTCTGTGTGTGTCCGGGGTTCAAATCCACAGTGGCATAGCCGGCAGGATTCTCTGGCCGTCTGTTGGCAGAGGACCTGCATGTAAAACAAATTTTGTGTGGGCAGACAACCCTCGGTGGATCCCCCATCTTTGCACGAAGGCACTAAAGTCACCCGCTACCGAGATAGCTGCAACTGTGAGCGCCATCCCTTTCTGAAGAACGATGGGCAAGAAGACCGGGAAAAAGAAGGTCAGTACCCACGGGGTACAGAATATGACCGAGGCCGAAATGACCTGGACCTACCTGACCGGGAGCGAGGAAGACCGAGTGCTAATTCGGGCCGAGCAAGCCCGGGTAGTGAAAAACTTGAGACATGGCCAGCTGTCGAGTGCGTCAGACTCCCTAGATAGTTTGGGGGTTCCGCCATCCACTACAGAGGTAGCTGCAGGTAAAACACCCGACGTTTCGGGTTTATTCTTATCCTGTTTTGCAGACGCCCGCCAAGAGAATCGTAGCGGCGTCTCGGATAACTGCCTCATGCTTCGGCAAAATGGCCGCGGCTCCCAGAAGGCAGGCCAGGATGCGTGACGGCCCCGTACGAGGACAACAGACTGGTCACCCGGGAAGGCGAAGGTAACCCGGAGTCCTCCGACAAGGTCAGTCGTCCCCTGACGGGTCCGAGCCTCCTGGAAAGGGAGGAGAAGGCGAGCAAAGCAGCACCGAAACAACTGCAACCATCAAGGAGGGACGGATTGTGGCTGAAGGGTCTGCAATTGTGAAGGAAAAGGCAGATCGCAGCCGGCTCGTAGAAGCCAGCCGTCCCTCTGAGAACTCCAAGGCCCAGGAGCCTTTGCGCTCCTCAGCGGAACACGTGCTGGGGAAGGACGTGCTCATTGGTTCCCGGCCGGAGGGTAAGGGAAACGCGGAAGCGCAAACAACGCCGGCCGTAGATACTAACTGTATGGACTTAAGGGGTCTCGAGAAGTACCTCGAGCCCCTGTACCATTTCTTTCAGGATTTTAAAGAACTGAAGGAACGTGTGGAGGAATTGGGAGCGAAGGCAGCAGCACCGTTGGAGGGTCTGCGGGAATTCGTGCAGCGGATGGGCCGGGAAGCTCCAGAGATGATCGAGGCGGGAGTGCAGGTGAGTCTCTCCCGTGTCGTAGAATATAAGGGGACACAGTGCAATTTGACACCGCCGAGTATAAGTAGCGGGTGTCAAAGCACCATGTGCCCGACAACAGAGAGGGGCACAATGACCGAAGGGTTGGTGAAAGGAGTAAACGGTCCGGGGCAGGCGTATGACGTGGCAGTCCGGAGCCGTACAGATCTCCAGGTCCCAACCGGTCGTACGTGTGGGGTAGCGGCGGTGATAGGAGCGCCGGGGGAAGCGCCGCTCGTGCCGGTGCAGCTGAATGGTGCTGTTCATCGGAGCGATGCGGTGCTAATGACACCGCCTCCGGGTAAGCGGAAGGTAATGGGGGTGCAGACAGCAAAGAGGTTCTCCTCTTCCCAAAGGGAGCCTCAGGCTGAGCACAAGCCCCAGATCAAACGGGAGATCCCCAAAAGAAAAGGTGGGCCTCCCGACATAATAGAAAAAAGGCTTAAGGACAGCCAAGCAGCCGTAATGCCCTCCTTGGCAGATGAAGGGGCGGAGACGACACTTACGGAGTTTCCAAGATGTTTTTGGTCCCGCAGAGGGAAGCATACCAGAAGGACGATGCCAGTGCTACAACTGCTGGCTGCCTGGCCACAAGTGGTGCCATTGTTCCCGGGGAAACAGGAGATACTCCGTTCCCCCAAGGTTCGCCCAAGGACAGGAACAACGCAGCCAGGGTCCGGCTGATGCGTCCTCCTGGAGGAGGACGTCCCTCGCGGGGCTGGACACTTCGCCCCAGAAGGCATCGCTAAGGAAGGGGAACTGTGGAGGACTGCCGGCTTCTCATGCCGGTCCTCACCCCCAGGCCGCAAGGAGGAGCTCTCCCGACAGCAGGATAGTGCCCCGAAGTCCAGCAGGGCCTTATGGACTTTATAGTATTTATACGCAGCTCTGTTGGATACCTTGGGGACCACCAGGAGTCGCTGTGGGGGGGGCTTATGGGCTCTGTGATGCCTTATGACCCGGAGTACGTCACGGTCACGTGACGGGAAGGAATGTCGTGCTCCTGGGTTAAAGTAATGGATTGATGGCCCTGACCTGGGAGGCTATAGAAGGACGAAGACTCAGTCCAGACAGTGAGCTGTGCTGGGAGGGAGAGGAGCAAAGTGTCTGGGCGAGGAAGAATATTTAGTGTGCTATTTGATTATTGTTTATGAGTAGTGTGGAAGGTGCTTGGTGCATATTGGTGCTAAAAAATAAAAAGTCTGGTGTTTGGAGTCATCCCTGAGGGTTCAAGGGAGCACTAGCGGCCCCTACTGCCACTATATATATATATATATATATACATATATACATACATACTGTATATATACTATATATATATATATAGAGAGAGAGAGAAAGGTACAGTATTAATATAAAAATAAATGTAGCAAATAACCTTTGCATCTAGCCTTCAAGAATTCAAAATATGTAACTTGATTTCAGCTTCTTGATTTTGCAAAAAATGTTTGTCACACTGGCAGCTGTCTCAGTAAAATTCATTTGAATTCTCGGTGGGTGGAGGCCCCTATTATTTCACGTTAACGTTTTTCCATGTTGATAAAATTGCATTATGACAGGTCTATAGATTTCACTCCAAACACACTCACCCAGTGCTGCAGAAATAAACATTACCCTGCGGTCAGAGTGTCAGAGAAAGATGGAGAGCTGGAAGGGAGACAGGAGCTGCATGACATACAACTTTTTCAGCACCCTCCTCTTCTGTCTCCTAATTCCTTTTTCCATGTATTAATTTGTTTTGTCAATTTCCATCAACCCATGGATATAGTTAAGCAGTAAAAAAAAAAAAAAATAATAATAATAATAAATAAAGAAGAAATAAGTCTGTATTAGAACAGATTGAATAACTTGTGATTTCCCAGCAGTATTAGACAGCTGAAAAAGATATATTCTATATTCATTTCAGCAACTCTGGCTTTTCACGGGCATCTGAATAAAAAGTCTCATCTCATTCCTATGAGACATATTCACTTCCCTTCAATGTGAAGAAGAAGCCTGGTCTTTGCATTAAAATGAAAAAAAGAATGTCAAGAATAAATATACACATTCATAACAGCATATGAAACCCAGTAGTCAGATGATATTGCCTTTCAGCCAACCACCTCACTTTTCCATGTTTGAAACAAAATGTTTCTACCTTAAAATATGTCTGCTTTCAATTCTAAAAGTAAGTTAACCACAGTTGGTTAAAGAAATGAATGGGTGCATGAATAAAAATCACACACACATACAGTATTATGGGATGCCAGAACAGCAGTGAACTCTTTTACCAATGACAGGTCACACTGCAACTGGCAGCAAAACTTTAACTTTAACAGTGTGTGCAAGCACAGGGATATGACAATTAACTTTATTTCATATAAAATCAGCAACCAGTAAAGGGTGTCACACATGCGCACCAGAGGGTTATCTTCCTGGCTCATCTAAAGTAAGTAGTACCACCCCGGGATGAGAGGGGACGCTGTTTCTAATGGTCTTGTCTCTGTTTTTTTCTCTCAAAGCTTCAAGGAACCGCCCCTTGAAGGCAATGAAGCCAAAGAAGCCCCTCCTCTTCTGGTATAAAAGAAGGTGATGTCTCATTTCGGAGATGACTGTGATAACGTGCAGACCTAGACTAGAATGTGCAGTTGAACGATAGCTAACGGGAGTGCATTCAAGCACATCCTTCTTCACTGTTTTTTCTTTATCTTTGGTTGGAAATAAACAGAGTTATACCCAGTTGGCACCTTAAGCATTTGGCTTTTGCTCTGTCTCATAATTCACCCTACTACAAAGTGGAGTAATGCACTGAAACTGTGTATTTTTAATTGTTATTGTCACATCTTTTAATATGTGTGTTGGGATATAATCAACAAAGTGATAGCCTTGTGTGTCTGTTTGACCTTGATACTGGGCACTGCCTTAATCCAGACCAGGCTCATGGGTGGTGCTAGAGCCTATCCCAGCCAGCACAGAGCACAAGACTGGAACAAACCCTGGACAGTTCGCCACATCATCACAGGGCTGACTATAATATAACACAAGGAAATATCAGTTACCAAAACAGGAACTTTAACCAGTAAGAGAGCACAAACTGACAGGTACTAATGGGAGAAAACTTCTGTAAAATACAACTTAAAGTCATCTCCAACTGAGTATGAGCTATAGTAACAAATTAAGACTTGTGAAAAATTCATCAAGTTAATCAAAGGTCATTTCATAGTAAGCCGTTTGACAGGGTGTTTAAAAAGAAAAAATATATTTTATACATACTGTATATTCTGTCCCTGAACGCCGCATTAGTGAGGCTTCTCTCCCAAGACCAAATCTGTACGGAGTGTGCATCGCCCAACTGGTTGTAATGAACGTGGACAGATAGTTTACTCACCAAGAAGTCAAGGCTGAGAGTCCGTATACTTTAATGTAGATTTCTTACCATAAGTAATACAAGTATTAGGACGTAAAACCATTGATAACTTGAAGGTAAAAGGACGATAATTTCCTTAACCTAAGTACAATATGGTGGGAACTAAAGTAAAAACAAAAGCAGCGCCAATAGCAAAGGGAGCTAGGGACATACCAAATGTACTAATTAAATGGGGGTGGAGGTAGGAACGTACCAAACAGTTTAATAACAATATTAACACGGGCTGCTGTAGCAGCACACTGTATATAAAAGACCCAGATTTATGTTTCTGTCAGGTTTTATTCCCTGGATTATGTGTATTGTTTGTTTAGTTACTGTTTTTGTTCCACTTGAATTATTATATTTAATGTTATTTCTGTAATAATTGTTTATTATTTTTACATTTATACATGTACTTTGAGTTCTGTGGGTGGAACCCCCCCCTCCAGTAGGCAGGGCCACAATGACATCACAATTGAGGGACCGCCCTCCACCTTTATATTCTAGTGGATGACATGGCTTCCCTCAGGTTAGTCAAAGGAAGTTGTATGGAGTTATTGTAATTATTGCTTTTCATTTGATCTTTCTGGTTATTGGATTTTTGTGTTTCTGTCGCATTGTTTGTCGCATTTTCCATTGGATTGAGTATTGGGATGCATTTGTTTTTTGGCAAATTCTTTTTATTTCATCCTTTTCCTGTATTTTGCTGTTTTTGTGAAGATTCATTGCGAGACTTGTCTCTACAAGCCAGCATTACACAATTTCTTTCTCCCACGTGAGATATTTTTATATGTTGTGGTTCCTGCTTTGTATTTGTAACTTGTAAAGCCATTTCTGGGGTCCGCTTAGGCCGAAGCCTGCACAAAGCAATTGGGTGCTGACTATCCTGGGTTGGGTGTCTTCTGGGCTGGCCAGCCAAGGCTCATTCTGGAGACTTCAAACACCATCTTTGTGACTCTGTTATACAAACAGAGATGAAAAGCTTTAGCCATGATTCTAGCCACACCTCTGGCCGCCTCTCGTCAGGCCCTCAGCTATAAAAGATTCAACCAAAAAGGAAGTTATTGTTCATTTTGAGAACTAGCATGGCCTGAAGATACTTCAGAGTGATCAGTGGTCAAATTATTTTCAGATTATTTTGTGAAATATATCTTTCCGACTGGCTAAAAATTAGGGATTACTTTGGTTTGTGAACCCTTTCTATAGACTCTAGCTGTCTCTTCTTATATACACTGTATATACATCTACATGTGGAAATGTGTGTGTGTGTGTCTGTCTGTCTGGCCGGGAAGTGAGAGGTGGAGTGTGGCTAAGGGTTCCACCTCTGAGGAAAGAGAAAACTCGCTTAGCCACTAATAACACAAGTGAGGCGAGTACATCAGCAAAACAAAACCTTCTGAAGAAAGACAGGTGTGGCTAACATTGGCAAAACAGTACCCTTTTACGATTCCTCCCGCCGCTAATGCACAAAACGAATCCTCCTAGGTGAAAGATGCCTAGTAGTAGAGTAGTTCCTTTCATTTACCTGACATCTCTACATTTCATACATTTTAATAACTTCAATAGCATCTAGGATCCTGGGTTTTTTACGGCACGGGCTTACAAAGCTAGTTAATATATATAAGTCAATATTGAGGAAACTCAAGAGTGGAAACACTCCTGGAAAGACGCAACTTCTCGTTTAACCTATAATATATAATATGACACTTTCTTTCTTTCTTTCCTTCTTTCTTTAAACATGACTAAACTACTACTACTCCTCTTTCTTCCTAAAATGTATTTAATAGAACACATTCAGAGTCATTTGCTTCACATTGCACATATTGTTGATGTCAGAGCAGAACAGAGACTATCATTAAGTACAAAAACTGTAAAAGAGAATATTAATATTTAACAGCAAGCTGGGTGAGTGGTTATCTGCATAGTTTGCATGGTCTCCCCTGGTGTGCATGGGGTTTTTCTCCAGGTAGTCCATTTCTGCACACCACATCCTCCAAGACACACAGGTCAGGTTAACCGTTGATTCCTAATTGGCAGTGTGCACACACGATGAGACCCCATGATGCACCAGCAGTCTGTCCAGGGTTAGTTCATGCTTTGCCTCAAGTCTGCACTACAACCCTAAACTGGATTCGGTAGATGTACATATTTGCATATATCCATCATTTCATTAACAAACCATGTTCTTATTTAAACAATTTTATGAGTTAACCAGTATATGCCTTCCATCCATCCATTCATTAATTTAAATATCAATATACCTATTAATTAAATGTTTTATTGATTAGACCATTAATAAAATTGTAGCAAATGGTGTGGGGTCCTTATGAGCATGAATTGGATGATTGTTGGGAAAACTAAGAGGTGGATAAATGATCAAATGAATGAGTCTTACCAGTTTTATATTTTCTTTAAAATGTTAAGGTTCCAAACTGAGCATGTTAAATAATTGTGCTGCTCTGGCAGTTTATCACTGATTTTGTCTGAATACTTGGCTCCCCATGATCTAGTACTTGATTAAGCAGGCTCAGAAAACGAATGAAATATATTTAATATTGTAGCGCTGTGCTACTGTGGTGCTCACAGGTGTCGAGTGCCAATGGATTCTTGCTCTTGACGTCACTCTTTTATGTAGCTTGCCGTCCTAAGAAGGATGACTCGCTGTTGTCCCACCAGTTGGAATGCATGCGACTGTGGAAGGCTGGTTGCTTTTACAGACTACACTGCAGCTGGCACTGAAGTGGCTTATTTGCATGATATTGATTGTGACTGATCTCCAGGCTGAAGCATCTCTCAACACTGTGACATTGACTAGTCGTCATTCGTCCTCACTGACCACTTCCAGATCCTCCCAACAGTGCACAAACTCTTCAAAGGGGCTGGGTGGTCTTTGTTTCTGCTGCAGTCAAAGAAGCAACAGCAGAGGTCCTGAATATTTTTGTTGTCAGATGGCACAGCAAGGATATTGAGTCATGTACTCTGTCATGTAATTCAGCAGGGGTATTAAATGCTACGGATTGTTTTGTGTGATGCCTCAGTTGTAATGGTCACTTAACTGACACTCTATTCCATGTCCTGGATCTCAGCTTTGAGATTTTCTGCCTGTAATGCTGCCATGATCAGTCTCTTCCTTTTCTTTGCATAGTCTCATCACCAGCCCTGCCACACACAGCTCCCATTGGATCAGTGTTAATTCAGTCTGCCACAGTTCCCCCCGCTCCATGAGCACGAATCTCTGTCACTTCTCCAATGGACAATAGATGGAGAAGCAGTGGCGGAGCGGCAGAGTTAGCTGGCCTATCTTCATGTACTTGTGCTACAACCAGCATTCCAGATCTCAGATTTCAACTTTGAGACTCTCTAGCATTTCCTCGGAAGTCAATTTTGAGCACACAGTAGCAAATTACATCAGACTGTAGTTCTTCTCATCCCACTTCTGACACCAGAGCAATACCACACCAGAGAGGAGCCAGTGGATTCTTACTCTTTACATCACTCTTTTTTTAAGACACTTGCTGTTCCGAGGAGGACATTTTCCTTTAGCCACACTGTTTGGAATTCATTTACGACTTTAACAGCTATGGCGGACGGCTGGAGCTTATGCCCAGTCGGGATGACTGGAGGAAGGAAGGACCTGGGGCCTCATGTATAAACGGTGCATATGCACAAAAATGTTGCTTACGAACGTTTCCACGTTCAAATCACGATGTATAAAACCTAAACTTGGTGTAAAGCCACGCACATTTCCATGGTAGCTCATATCCTGTCGTACGCAAGTTCTGCACTCGATTTTGCAGACTGGCGGCACCCAGCGTCAAAACAGTGCTATTGCTCCAGTGTGGTTTCCCTTTCTTTTCTAGATCCACATCCCTGACGCAGCTTTATAAATACACTGAAACTGCATATTGTTTATTAGTTTAATGCATCTGATTGTAATTAACCTGTAACAATATAATGGACCAGGGAATAGCCATAGTATTCCAAATACCATAACTGCTTTAGCGTTGTTACTCTCACTGCACCTTCTTCTTCTTCTTTCAGCTGCTCCCGTTAGTGGTTGCCACAGCGGATCATCTTTTTCCATAATACTCTCACTGCACCACTCAGAGTATTTATATCAGTGTATCTGAGTGGGGAGCCACAGCTCTAGAGCAGCTGACTGGAAAGAGAATTATCGGTATATAGCATCAAGCACATGGTGCCTCAGCCATACTGTCTATTGAACTGCTCTCATAAGGCAAACGCTTCAGAGCCTTTCCTCGCAGTTCAGAAACAGTTTCATCTGAAGAACTTTAAACAGTCAATCAGTCCATCAAGTGCTCCTTGTAGAACTGTTTGTACTTATAAGTACAATCACCTCACTGTAAACTTGTGATACAGTTATAATATTGCACAACCTGAGACACATTATAAAGCACGTATTTACATATGATGACAATATCATTTTTAAGATGAAATGCAGCAAAATATGTTTATTATATTATACAGATAAAACTTTAACTTCATTTAAATAATCTATATTGTTAATAATTAAACATGTGAGGACACGGTGTCTCAGCGCTAGCGAGGATCTGGCGCTCCATTCACGGATTGTTCCTGCCTCGCGCTGTATTCTTCGAAACATGTACTACTAAGATATTTCAATGTTGCTTTAAAGTTTTGAAGAATTGGCGTTCTAAGCTTACAGATGGCTTTACGTCTATACGTCTATTACAGAACTGATTGTGTGGCGATTGAGTATTTGGAGAAAGAAAAGTAAGGCCAGGAATTGGAGGTTAGTACGTTTGAAAGAGACAGTACTGCTGCAATAAATTATTTCATTGAAGGTCGCCCACGGCAAAGCAAACATCTTGCGTGAGGCAGGAACAATCACTGTGCTATAACTCCTATCATCATGAAAATGATATCACATATACATCTCAGTATTTTAATTATTCAGAGAGCTGCAATATTACGAATGTAACGGATTCTCTGTCCTGTCAGAGGAAGAAAAAGCCGGTTTAAGAAGTACATAGTGATTCACACACCTAGAGCACATAGAAGAACACATACAAAGCAAAGCATTTAACGTGCTACTTTAGTTACGATGGGATTTGAGAAACTAGTAAAATTAAATGATTTTAAGATGAAGTTTATGATGTTCTACTTTAATAACAAAATAAACTATGTGATTAAAGTGGACATTTCGAGATTAAAGTTGACATTTCTTGCTTTTTCCCCACTGTGTGCCTTGTTTTTTCTCTGTACTCTAATTAGCTTTCATATGACACTCAGACGGTGGGCTACAACTCGCCTTTTCACGACGACTTTGATATGTGACTTCTTTTTAATTTTGGGCACTGTGTGACTTTGTGAACTTGAGCTTCGAGTTCCTCCGACACGCTATGTCACTCAATCAACTTCCTTTTGTTGTTTATACCACTTTTTAAGCCAACAAATAGTACGTTTTTCTTTGCCTCTACTTGGTATTCGCTGAAATTCTTTTGTTTTCCCCTGTGCTTTTGCAATTGTCTTTTCGCAGAAGGCTGAGCTTAAGGGCTATTTAAATTGATTTGCATATTCAAAGAGGCATAATTCTGGGAGGAGTTGGGGCGGGACAGCAGGTGCGTGCACGTGCATTACTTTTCACGCTGACCGGGATTTATGAAGCAGAAGAACGTGGAAGTTAGCGTTTGCACAGATTTATGCATCTCGATTTTTTTGTGCAAATAAACATTTCTGCTTTTGTCCGTACACCATGTTATAGTGTGAATTATTCACACGGCATTATGCATGAGACCCCAGGAGAGAAGCAGTACCTCCCCAGGAACACGAGAAGGCAGCCACCCTGGTGGGTGTTAGGGCCACAGGAACAGAGCTTGGAAGCTCAATCTTGTGGGGACCCGTGGCCACAACCAGGGGGCGCCTGGATGGCTCAGAAACCATGGTATGCAGCAGTTCCACTACACAAGAAAGTGCTGCCGGACCAGGAACCAGGTCAATCAATCAATCAACATTTATTTATATAGCACATATTCATACAAAAAAAATGTAGCTCAAAGTGCTTTACAAAATGAATAGAGAAATAGAAGACACAATAAAAGATAAACATAAGTCAACATTAATTAACATAGAATAAGTAAGGTCCGATGGCCAGGGTGGACAGAAAAACAAAAAACTCCAAGGCTGGAGAAAAAAATAAAATCTGTAGGGGTTCCAGACCAAGAGACCGCCCAGTCCCCTCTGGGCATAAAGGTACACTCGGAATGCTTCCAGGTGCCCATGCAGCACTTCTGCCACACCAGGAAGTGCTGCAGGAAGGTCATCAGGGAGCACCTGGAGCACATCTGGGTGCATTAAAAAAGGGGCCGCCTCATTCCATTTGGGAGGAAGAGGACGGAGCTTGCAAAGAGTGGAGTAGAGGCAGCAATAGAGAGAAGAAGAGAAAGGACTGTGAGTTATATTTGTAGCGAATTTGTGACGGGTGTGTGAAGTGCAAAGACTGTAAAGAAGAGAACCGAAAATTAAAGCGCAAACTTGTGTAAGCGTGCCTCTTGTGTCTGTCTGTGCCGGTTTAGCACAGGTATAGCGCCATCTACTGTCACACAGGCTTGTCACTTTTGCAGTCCCCTGCAGCTGATTTTGGAGCAGTTCATTTAAATGATGGAATGGTACTTTATACCGCTGACAACTAATACCCAAGTTCATGCAATTTGACATCAGGTCAGGTCAGGTTGGGGAGCATGCATCGGTACAGTGCATTGCCTCACCCACCATATGACGAAACAGCTCAGGATCCTGGTTGGCATCCCCCCAGGCAGACACACGGACCTGTCCGACTCTCCGGAAATGATCCAGCCAGGTGTTACGTGGGCATCCCCTTGGCCTGGTCCAGCCACTAGGGTCCTCAACAATGATGATCCTATGAGCCAAATCACCTTTGGGGAATCACACTACATGGCCGTAACTGATGCTCCCTCACAATGCAGGTAATGTGCCTCATTTGGGACTCCATGAGCAACCACTCATTCAACACAAAGTCAAACCAGTGCTATTCAAGGATTCTCCAAAGAGACACAGTGCTGTAGGAGTCCAGTCTTCGTCTCAGGTCACTGGATAGCGTCCATGTCCCACAACCATACAGCAAGACAGGAAGCACCAGGACTCTAAAGACTTAGACCTTTGTTGTTTTGCAAAGATATCAGGAGTACCACACACCCCTTTCCAGCAACCTCATGACCCCCCATGCTCTCCCAATTCATCTACTGACTTCATAGGAAGAGTCACCAGGGGCATGAATGTCACTGCCAAGGTAAGTAAACCTCTCGACAAGGTCGACACTCTCTCCGGAGACAGACACACTGCTGATGGCTGTGCCTATGAGGTCATTAAAGGCATGGATCTTGATTTTTATCAGGACACCCCTAGCACAGACACTCAGAAACACCAAACTTAATTAATAATTAATTTTAAGGTATGCATTCTGAAAAACAGACTGGCTCAATGGTGAGTGTTGCTGCTACCTCACAGGTTCAGGGTTTGTATCTCACCTAGGTCGCTATCTTTATGTCATTTGTGAGTTCAGGTTTGGTTCCTTCCAATATTAGGCTGTGGCCCTTGAGACTCTGAATATGATAAGCTGAACAAAAAATGGATGGATGGATGGATGGAGAAATACACAATGGGTAGATCAGAGCATTTTGGTGTTAAGGGTTTGATTCCTGGTAACATGGCTACAAGGACACTTCATCGATTACACCATAACATCACTTTGACCATCATACACAGGCAACATGCTTCAGGATGGAAGCAAGCCTTCCTCTGTGTAATACTGCTGCCAAGATTTTGGCTGGGATGCCCTTTGCCCAAAGATTGCCTCACATGGTGGGCAATTTATTTCAGTGGCCCCTCTCTGCCTGTCAACTCTCCAGTGTTACTGCTAGCATGATTCCATTTACATTTCCTTTCTATGTTTAAATTACCTGCCATTGTTAAAAAGAGCAGAATGTGCCCTGGCATTGAGTGTTTAAAAAACAAAGTCTTAAAAAATCAAGAAAGGAGGCTGCCGTGCCTGGATTTAATAAAAAGGCTTCCTTGCCATGCCCGAGTGGCACTTCACTCTATCATGTCACAGTGGAAAAAGGATGTCATCACCCTAACATCTCACTCTAACACAGAGCAGTTGGACTCCAGGGAGAGTTTTAAAAGCACACACACACACGCACACAGAAACACAAACACCTCAGGAGTCTGGCCTGTGGTCACAAGCGGTCAGCGAGTGGTGAGTTTCGCCAGCTTTGCCTCTTCATTTTTTCCTCTTCCTCCAGGCAGGAGTACACACAGCCTCAGCTGCCCTCCAGCCGCTCTGTTCTTGTCACTGATGCATACACGACCTTTCCTTAGAGTGAGGCATACAGCAGACCTGACTATAAATGTATTAAAGTGATGGCTCTGAGTGACCTTCCTGTCAGTGTGGCCCACTGGCTATGCTGCTGGACTGTAAAATACAAGGCTGCCAGTTCAATTGTTGTCCCTGCTCCACTGTAACAGCCAATTCCCCTTGTATGACAAAGGCAGAAAATACATGTTAACCATATCCAGTCCTGCCTTGTGCTCAGTGGTGCCAGGATAGACTTTGGCTCTTGGTGATATTCAAATGGAAAAAAAGTAAGTTTGAAAAATGATTGAACAGATGGACATATAAACCACTGACCTGCAGCTCTGTACTTGAATAGTTCCTTGATATGATGGTCACTATGGAAAAGCTTAACATATTGTAATATGGTACCATCGAACCTGCTTAATCCAGCTCAGGTTCAGTACTGGGTACAGGGTAGGAACAAACTCTGGACGGGACAACTGCTTATGCCGGGGGTGAGCTTAAAATGAACAATTAGTCTGATATACCAAGACGCAGGGAGAACATGCCAACCCCACACAGACAGTCACAAGCTGCAGAATTTGAATCCTAGATATTGGCCCTTTGAGGAAGCACCACTAACTCTGATCCTCCTTGTTAACACACTAGAAAGCTGGTATATAAAATTAAAAGAATTTGGAAATTTAGTGAAAGTGGGTTATTTTATCATAGCTCCTCCAACAGGATACTTTTACTTGAGCGATTTCGTTAAAACGTCACTCTTTAAGCTGTTGGCTCTTGCTTTCTTTGTCTTGAGTTGGTTTTAAGATTTTATCTTGTTACTTCTTCCAGGGGTAGTTGTTTCTAAGGCCCTTCTGGCTCATCAAATTGAAATTAGTCGCTCAGGCTGGCTTTAATAACATTTCAGGTTGAGTGTCCCATACACACTGTAGTTGCTCAGGAGTTACCAGCCTAACTTCGCCATCCTTGGATGTTATTGCCATTAGTGGATTCAAGTAACGGTTACAGTACGTTTGTATTTTTCATTCTGACTTTACCTACGTTTGTGTACTTAATTATTCCATTTCCCAAGTTACACATAACATACATGATAGTAACACCCAGTTACACCAAAAGCAAAACAGGCAGGTTTTCGAATTAAACAAATAGTTTCGTCAAACTGACAGATTTGTTTTGGGGGAGAGTGGACAGGTATGTTAGATTTCACTCTGGAGCTTCCACCTCTTTCGGTGTTGCCCTAAAAAAATGTCCCTCTAGGAATAAATCAGTGAGGTACAATACAGTATATACCATATGTATATAGACTATTAGTGCTTGGCAGAGGTGGGAAGTAACAAATTACAAATACTTCATTACTATACTCCAGTAGAATTTTGGGGTACCTGTACTTTTTTATTTTTCAGATGACTTTTTAGTTTTACGCCTTACATTTTAACACAGATATTTGTACTTTTCACTCCTTACATTTTAAAAACAAGCCCATTACTTTAGTTTTAATGCATTAGTGAGGAATTAAGTATTTTATTATTTTCCATCCTTTCATGTTCTCAGCATAAAGACCGTTTTCAATCTAAATGAATAGGACAGTGGTATATAGGAAAGACAATCCCGATAGAGTATCAAACAGCGTGAATCACGCATGACGGACGTAACAAGACGGAAACGACGTAACAAGAAAGAAGAACGGAGCGGGGACTCGACTGTGAAAACAAGGCGGGCATGTGTCTAGATAGATAGATAGATAGATAGATAGATATGTGAAAGGCACAATATAATAGATAGATAGATAGATAGATAGATAGATAGATAGATAGATAGATAGATAGATAGATAGATAGATAGATAGATACTTTATTAATCCCAAGGGGAAATTCACATACTCCAGCAGCAGCATACTGATAAATACAATGTTAATTAAAAAGTGATAAAAATGCAGTGCAAGTTAAAAAATGCAAGATGGAGAGTCCGAGGCAGGTATAACACTCTATAATCTTGTGTTGTGTTAACATTTACCCCCCTGAGTCGCATAGTGTGGTGGAGGAACGATCTCCTCAGTCTGTCAGTGGAGCAGGGTGGTGACAGCAGTCTGTCGCTGAAGCTGCTCCTCTGTCTGGAGATGATCCTGTTCAGTGGATGCAGTCAATTCTCCATGATTGACAGAAGCCTGCTCAGTGCCCGTCGCTCTGCCACGGATGTCAAACTGTCCAGCTCCATGCCTATAATAGAGCCTGCCTTCCTCACCAGTTTGTCCAAACGTGAGGCGTCCCTCTTCTTTATGCTGCCTCCCCAGCACACCACCGCCTAGAAGAGGGCGCTCGCCACAATCGTGTGATAGAACATCTGCAGCATCTTATTGCAGATGTTGAAGGACATCAGTCTTCTAAAGAAGTATAGTCGGCTCTGTCCTCTCTTGCACAGAGCATCAGTGTTGACAGTCCAGTCCAATTTATCATCCAGCTGCACTCCCAGGTATTTATAGGTCTGTACCCTCTGCACAGTCTCCTCTGATGATCACGGGGTCCATGAGGGGCCTGGGCCTCCTAAAATCCTCCACCAGCTCCTTGGTTTTGCTGGTGTTCAGTTGTAGGTGGTTTGAGTCGCACCATTTAACAAAGTCCTTGATTAGGTTCCTATACTCCTCCTCCTGTCCACTCCTGATGCAGCCCACGATAGCAGTCTATTGAAAGTGATTCCCATTCCCAGCAATATGCAAGTTGTCTCTGAAGCTCAACACTCCATTACCTGCCTCGGCTTCCTGTGAGAGGCTTTTTAGCATTGCAGGACTGATTTTTACACCCAAAAGGACACGCCTTGATTCAGAGAACTTTGAGAACCAGTTTCTGCTGAAGTAAAAAAAAAAAAACATTTTGGTAGTTTTGTTAAAATAAAGGAATTTCTGACAAAACTGGCATGCTGATATTGAAAAGTGAGCACTGAAGCAATGTGAATGTTCATTATCAATACACTGTTTTTGTTTTGTTGGTAATTTGAAGTTACAGTGATCTGATATTTTTCAAGCTGTATTAATATACTGTGAGTTTTCAGTCAGCATTGAACAGAAACTGCTTGTACAATCATTATTGAACAGGCTACATTTTACTTTTATATTTTGAGTATATTTCAGAGCCTGTACTTTTTTACTTTTTACTTAAGTAAAAAAGTTGAATGAGTACTTGTACTTTTACCAGAGTCTTTTTAATGCAAGTATCTGTACTTTTACTTGAGTACAGAACTTGTGTACTTTTGCCACCTCTGGTACCTGGTGCCCAATTTGTCTGAATGCACAGTGACTGCCTTTTTTGGACTAAGCAGATTCAAAGAATGACTGCATTTAAATATATTATGATAGAAGGGAGCTGTCACGGCAGTCCTCTGTGCGCACAATATTACTAAGTTGGCCAACATGAAACAAAAATGGGGCCTTTAATAACAAAAGAAACCCATGGCCTCCTTAACTGTAACCATACAGGCCTCGCTACCCCTGTCTACCCTGTGGGGCAACTCACCCACCTGCCTACCTTAAAACACAATAAAGCTTTCTTCTTTCCTCTGTTTTCCTCTCTAAAGTGGCATCTTCACCTGTTTCGGCTGCCAAGGAAATCAAACTTGGCATGCCTAAAGGTTAAAGAAAGGACCAGGAGCCTCATATATAAATGGTGCATATACAAAATTGCGCATAAATCATAAAAATGTTGCATACGCCCGTTTCCACTCACTTCGAGATGTATGCACATCTGGGTGCATTAAAAAAGGGGCCGCCTCATTCCATTTGGGAGGAAGAGGACGGAGCTTGCAAAGAGTGGAGTAGAGGCAGCAATAGAGAGAAGAAGAGAAAGGACTGTGAGTTATATTTGTAGCGATTTGTGACGGGGCTATTTATATTGATTTGCATATTAAAAATAGTCAAAATTCTGTGAGGAGTCGAAGCTGGGCTGTAGGCACCTGCATGTACGTTAAAATTCACGTTGATTGGGATTTATAAAGAGAAAGTGCGTAAACTTTGCTTAAACACAGTTTTAGGCATCTGGATATTTTTATGCATATGCACATTTCTAGTTTTGTCCGTACACCGTATTTTAGTGTGAATTCCACGGAAGGTGTTATACATGAGAAATCAAAGAGAAGTGAAATCAAAGATTTTCTGCACAGTAGGGGTTGAAATCAAAAATGACTAAACTAAACTATAAAGTGTCCAGTGACTCACTATTGGCTATTAATTCTGGAGGTGCTGTTTTGATTTTTCTAGACCTAAATACAGCCTTTGATATCATCGATCACTCAATCATCTTGGATCGTCTTATGAACATGGTTGGTACTCAAGGTCCTACTGCCTTAGAGTTGTTTGCTCCCTAGCTGAGACAGAGGACTTTCTCAGTGAGGACGGGTGGCTATACGTCTTCTTCAGCACTTATCACCTGAGGGGATTAACATGGTTCCATTTTGGGCCCTGTCTTGTTCTCTTTGTACACTCTTAAAAATTAAGGTGCCGGAGTGGTTCTTCAGAGAGATGCTGTAGGGGAACCATTGTTGGTTCCCAAAAGACCCATTTATATGAAGGTTCCAGAAAGAACTTGTTATATATTTAGATGTGTAACAGACTCCATACAGTAAATAACCATGAACACATGGTAATAGATTTGTGAAATACCAGTGGGTGACGATTCTTAAAGGACTCTTGCTGCATACGTACAGTAGCATAGACTAAGTTCAGGTTTTCTTAATATGTTTCTGTCCTGCTACGTTAATTAATTTAAGATTTAAATTTTTTTCTGCATATTAGGAAGTTTTTCAGAGCACAAAGAACCAACTTTATATGCAGAGAACCCTTCCCTGAATGAAATGGTGCTTCGGCAAGTAGTGGCTCTACAGGGAACCACACAACTCAGTGAAAGAATTGTATGTGCAGTGCCATTAAAGAACTTGTATTTTTAAGAGTGTATACGCTCCCTTTAGATTCAGCCTTTTCAAAAATACATTACTTTACAATGTTATGCTGTTGATGCTGAGTTATACCTACCATTAAAATCTGATAAATCTCTAAACACAATTATTACTTGTTCAGAGGATGGGTACACCGCTGGTTTAACTTTGTGCTGAATGAGCGGTTGCTCCAAATGAGGTACATTACCGGCATTGTGAGGGAGCGTCAGTTACGGCACTATGCGATTCCCCGAGGGTGATCCAGCTTGTAGTGTCCTCATTGTTGAGGCCTCGAGTAGCTGGTCCAGGCCGAGGGGATGCCCACATAACATCTGGCTGCAGCATATAGATAGTCACATCCGGAGTGTGGGACTGGACCGCGTGTCTGCCTGGGGGGATGCCAGCTGGGATCCTGAGCTATTTCATTCTATGGTGGGTGAAATAAAGCACTGGACCAGTGCATGCTCCCCAACCTGATCTGACCTGAGAGGATGTTCAGCAGTAGATGTAAAAAAACATCCAAATGAGGCACACTACACATCACATTTCAAACCTAGTTTTGTAAAACTTGACTTGTTTGTATGGAATGTTATTTGATTTTAATAAAATCAAATAACATTTAAAAAATAAATAATTCCTTCAAATAAATGAAAGTAAAACTGAACTTATTATGTATGTCTCCCCAGATTCTGTCAGCAATATCAGATAGAATGTAGGACTTCAGTCAGCCAATGTGTGTACCTATGTCTGAAACCTTGTTGTCATCTTTGCCAGTCTTGGAAATTTAACAAGCAAATTAACTGTGTGCATTTTAAGAGGACTGCCAGACAGAAATCTGTGCTTTTGTTTAATGACCTAGAGGTAATCATTCCTGCATTAATTTCTTCTTGTCCTAATTATTGTGACTCTCTTTATTTAGGTGTTAGTTAATCTTCCCTGTTCCATTTATAGCTGGTCTATAATGCAGCTTGGCTCCTGACTGGTACAAAAAAGACAGAGCCTATTTCTCCAGTGCTGGCCTCTCTTCATTGGCGGCCATTAAGATACAGAATACAGTTTAAAGTTGTACTATTTGTCTTTAAAGCACTCAATGGTTTGGCACCATGTTATATGTCAGACCCCTACTCCACCTCTAGACCTTTAGGATCATCTAATCAAAACCTTCTGTCCACCGCATTGTCTCAACTGAAGTTTAAGGGTGGATGGGCTTTTTCTGTGGCTGCCCCTATTTTATGGAATTGTCTACCCTTTCGTACTATTGAGATTTTTAAATCTCAACTAACTTTTTTTCTATACTCATTGATATATGATGAGATTTAAAGTTAGTTGGGTCATATTTTTAGTAGAGTCTTTTAACGAGTTGGAAAGATTTGTGTTTTTTTAATTAATTATATGTTTATTTTTTATTGATTTTATTCTAAAATAGTGTATATACAGCACTTGGTCAACATTTGTTGTACTTAAATGTGCTTAATAAATAAAATATTGATTGATTGATATAATTGCAATTGAAATTTACCTTACAAAAATCCATAACCTTGGACACTTTAAAGCATGTGCCACTGGCCTATAAAACATTGCAAAGGTGACATCACATGGTGCAACTTTCAAAAACCACAGATGATTATGTTTTACTGTTGTTTAGGTTAATTTTGAATAATTAGTCCTTTCTGTTGATTTCAAAAGTCATTTTGTAACTGTGTACTGTTTCTTTAAATGTACAGTAGTTGTGTTCCATGTTCTTTGTGGGTGGAGCCCCAGGAGGCGGGGCCACCCTGATGTCACCACCCCTAAGCCCGTCATCAGGCTATTTAAACAGAGGAAGACAGAGACAGCTAAAGAGTAGGGGTTGTTTGCTGGAGATATTTGTAAGTGTTGCTTTTTATGGCTGGATTTTCTTTTTTAATTGTTTTTCATTTTTGTTTCAAAGATTCTGACTATTGGACTGTGTTTTTGGACATTGGTCTATGTGCTTTGGATTACCTTTTAGGTACTTCCTTTGTGCCTCTGTTTGCTCTTTTGAGCTTTTCTTTGTATTCTGATATTTTTTGAGACAAAATTGTTACTGCTAAAGATTCTTTGTTTGTCCCAGAAATACAAGTTGATGGTTAATGACTGCTTTCCTAGTTGGATTTTTGTTATAGATTTTCAGATTTTTGCAGCTGTTTTTCCAGCTCATCATTTTTGGGGTCTGCTCCAGCTTAACATTGACAATATGATCAGTGTGGGGTGGTCTTAATCAAGACCAATCTTCAGAGCAATGTGGCACACCATCTGTGACCTATTACCATTATAACAACAGTAATTCACAACCCAGCAGTGACAACCTGTGATTCCTTATAGGTTTTGACCCATAGGTTAAGAGACCCTGCTCTAGAACATGAACATTTGAAAAGCATTTGCAGCTGGGGGTTCTTTCAGATACACTGAGAGGGCTGCAGGACTCCCAACTATGGTAGACAGCATCAGAAATGGTATTCTGTAACGGGATAAAGATAAATAAGCACTTAAAGTTGATTTAAAATTCAATACAAATCACAACTGTGTGCTGCAATCAAAGCCTAAGAGTAGAATTCCATCAACATATTTTAATAATTGAACTAGCTGTCCCACTTGGCACTGCCCGTGCAGTTGTGCAACAGGACAAACTTTAAAAATCAATAAACAAACAGGTATCATTGGCTAAGCTGTGGCAAGGTACACTCCAAAATGTGGCCAGAGGTAGACTGATTTGAATGGAGGCTGGCATGTGAGTGAGGAGGGCCCCGCGTGGCTCCCCACTCCTGACATCACGCTTCCCCCTCTCCTCGGCCCACAGCCTCTGTCTCGGATTAGCGTGAATAAATCGCTCCTGCAAACAAACTATGATTCTGAGCGTGATGAGAGAAGTCGCAGAATCAATCGGAATATTCAAGCAAATTATAAAAAAAACAAGAAGGTGTCAGTGTTCCAGACCTCAGCCTATCTGGACACTCTGCTGCCCTATATAAGAAGATATATGAAATCTGACAAATGAGACAAGACCTTTCAGCCCATCAGAATTGTTTCTTTAACAAATAGCTAATCTGTCCCAATGCCTCATCCAGATACTTCTTAAAGGTTTTCAAGGTTTCTGCTTTAACTCCATGTATCTGTAGTTTGCTCCAGATTCCCACAGCTCTTTGCATAATGAACCGTTTCCAGGTTTCAGTTCCAAATGCACTTCTTCATTTCCACTGATGTCCTCAAGTACAGGATTCACCCTTAAGATGAAAGAATTCTGTTGGATCTACTTAATACCTTTGAGAATTTTAATACTGATTAATTAATTAACTTAGTTATTTAACTCAACACATGGCTTGTTAATGAACAGATGTACTGTATATATCCATCCAGCCACCCATTATCCAACCCGCTATATCCTAACTACAAGGTCACGGGAGTCTGCTGGAGCCAATCCCAGCCAACACAGGGCGCAAGGCAGGGAACAAACCCTGGGCAGAGCACCAGCCCACCGCAGCAGATGTATATATATATATATATATATATATATATATATATATATAATATAAAATACTGATTATTTACATTTTACATCTACTAAATCCAATATAGGATTGCAGGGAATACTGGGTACAAGAACCAACCCTGGACAGAGTGTTGGTCTTTTACAGGGCCTACTTACACGCACACAGAGTCAATCTGGAATCACCACTTACCCTGACCTGCTGGTCTTTAAGGGTGTGAAAGGAAAACTGGACAACTTTCGGGGAAAAAAAAACATTCTGGCATGGAGAAAACATGCAAACTCTATACAGATAACAACTGCTCTTAAATATTAATATTTTGTTTTACCGTATCTGTGCTTAATGATAGTCTTTGTTCTGGTTTGAAATCAACGATAGGTGCAGTGCTCTGAGGCAAATGACTGTGATAGGTGTATATTAAAAAAATGCATTTCAGAAACGAAAAGTTGTAGTAGTAGCAGTCATATTAGTTTTGTTGTGTGCAAAGAAAGAAAGAAAATGTTATGCTAAATATTATTGGAATATTATTAATGCTGGAACACATTGCATCTTTCAAGGAGTTCCTTCCACTTCTTGAGTTTTCTCAGTGGGTCATATTGAAGTATATATTGTGAGGTTTCTGAACTCTTTTGGGACACCAAAAACAGAACGACACACCAAAGCAGGTTTGACGCATTTGTGGAAGGCTGCTTGTCTGTTGCTGAGGCAACCGCAGGTTCGCAGCATAGCAGCATAACACCACAGAAACAACTACGAGCCAATCGCAGTCGCGCCTGTCACTGATGGGTGATGCAAGGAACATTATAAATGCAGGGAACAGTATACCCTGGCCACTATGCCCATTTGCTGTGTCTGTGTATAGGAGAGGGGTAGATCCCACTGCAATAAATAATCGTGCTCTTCCTGTTTCAAGATGAATAAAGCTGGTTTTGCTAAAGGACTGAGGCTCAGCCTCGTGTTTTGGGGTGAAAGACAGGGACTCATACTTGTTGAGGGTAAATTTCACACAAACATTAGGAAGTTTTCCTTTACACAAAAAAACAATAGACACTTAGAATAAGCTACCAAATAGTGTGGTAGACGTCAAGACTTTAGGGACATTCAAAACTCGACTGGATGTTTTATTGGGAGAAATAAGTGGATAGGACTGGCAAGTTTTGTTGAGCTGATTGGCCTGTTCTCATCTAGATTGTTCTAATGTTTGTTCTGATGCATCTATCTATCTATCTTTTGTGAGGTTTCTGAACTCTTTTAGGACAAGGGGATGACACAATGAAGTATGACTGCTGCGTCTGTGGAGGACAGCTTGCCAGTCAAGATCACGCTATAAGCGCCTGCCATCAATGGGTGATGCAAGGAACATTATAAATGCAGGAAACAGTATAACCTGGCCACTGACCTGGCCCTGATGATGCCCGTTTGCTATGTCTGTCTATTGGAGAGCGGTAGATCCCACTGCAATAAAATAACCCTGCTGTTCCTGTTTCAAGATGAATAAAGCTGGTTTTGCTAAAGGACTGAGACTCTGCCTTGTGTTTTGAGATGTAAGACAGAGAGTCACATGTTAGATGGTACCAGGACTGGGGTCCTTGCACCAATGGATCCCCAAAAAGTACAGCAAACCCCAGAGCAAAATGAGGCTGTGGTGGCCACCACACTATATTAAAGAGAGAGCTGGAATCAATAGAAAGGGTTAGGAAACTAAAAGTAATCCCCACTTTTTAGCCTCTTGGAAGGATATATTTTTCAAAAAAAGGGGCAGTTGACTGACTGAAGGTATTGCCTCTTCCAGTTTTTAAACCTCGCTTAGGCCCCCATGGAGTCACCTCCTTAATCCTTTGAGTGTTTCAGATTAGGACATGTCCTCAAGCCCTGGGTTACTCTCCCCTGCACAACTTAAAGTACAGCCATGTCTTTCATGTAGTGTAGTGAGCCAAAGATCTAATCAAGTCAGATAATTGTTCTAAAGGCCTTCCGATATTCCAAACCTTGAAAATCTTGAAAATGATTTTGACTCCTAGACACTGGTTGAGGTTGGGCATTCTGCAGCAACAAATATGGACCTCATTAAAATCCATCCATTCATTATTAAACCTTGTTTGCAGGAGCCAAAAAGTGTCACTGGGTGCCAGGCAGTAATCAAACTTGAACGGGATGCCAGTCCGTCACAGAGCACAGTGAATCGGTTTAGAGCCACACGTGAACCTGTTCATCTTCTTGATTTGGAAGGAATATGGGAGCATATCACAACATGAAAATCCTACTGGATTTTTTTTAGAGCATGAAGTGGCAGCCTGAAAATGAGCCTTTGCCTACATTAATGACAGATATACTTTTCAACACCAATGTCATGGGATTACCTTTCGCTTCTTGTCATTAAATTTGAGGAAAATTTTACAAAAGACAAAAAGCCCCCACCCTAAAGCTGATCAAAGTGTTTTAAGATGGAGCAAGATGATCTGTAATATATGCACATGCTTTAAAAACATTTTTGATGTGACTTGATTTAATTCATTTCCTTATAATTTATTGCTAGCAGAGCAGAAAAGTCCCGAGGGAAATGCGGCCCAGCCAGAGTTCTCTTTAAACAAGGTTTAATGCACACCCACTCATGCAAAGTGACATCTCTCCCTCTTGTTGCCATTCTAATGTTGTCAACGGCGCTTGCAGGAAATCCTTACATTAGTTTGCTGACCTCCATTATTTATGATGCCAAGTCAAATTGATTGTGGTTGAAAGATCCTTACAGGAATAAAATGAGCTCTTCAATTATTGCCATTCAAATAAATCTCTGCTTGCCTCCATTCCCTCAGGGAGCAGATGGATAACCTCGAAAACATGACAACAGTCATTTCCACCTTGCAAAATGTTTGGGAGGCTTATTGTGATTATCATCAAGTTAATGAAACTAGAGATGAAGTGTCTAAAACTAGTAATTGGGGGTTTGGGAGGGGGGCGCAAATACCATTCAAAACTCTTGGATTAGGTAGCCTTATTCAGATTAGAAACAATGGAAGCTACTGGCCTTTAATATTAATCACTGGTAAAGGTCAGTGAGTCAGTCATTGTCTAACCCGCTTTGTCCTGAACAGGGTCACTGGGGGATGCTGGAGCCCATCCTAGCTAGCATATGGCACAAGGCAGGAACAAACACTGGACAGGGCACCAGTCCATCGCAGGGCCACTGGTAAAGGTTACATTGACAAAAAAGTATTTTTCTATAACTTGTTTCAAATCATGACATGTCTCACAGCCATGTAATTCAAATTAACAATAAGCACAGAATATCAATACTGATGAAAGTTAGTCACATACTACCCTTCTCAAAAGGACTTGTGGCACCAAAGAAGAGAAAAACTGAAACCTTAGAATAATTGAAATACATTCATCACATTTCTGGAGTCTACCTAAATTTAAACTGGGCCCAAGGCATAAGCGAGGTGAGGAATGTCACAAAATAAATGATACTGTGGTACCAAGTCGAAACTAAACTCCTGAAAATGTAACAGTGCTTGCTTTTTTAACCATATTGGTAGTACTGAGTTAAAGTTAGTGCCGCAAGTAGATGAATTAATAATACATGAGACACATGTGAATCAAAACTACATATGATACAGCACCGCATTAACACATTTCAAAAAAGATCGTAAAGAAAAGATAGTAGGATGGGCAAAAGCAAAGTAATGTTGACGAGTATAACCTCTGTGGATGCTAGTGGTCACTGTTGCACCAGGAAGTAATTTATTTTCTTCTCTTCCTTAAACACCACCTGCCCCTTATAAAAGTAAGGAGGTTTGGGATGTGACTGAATTGTTTGCAGATAAATTGAAACAGGCAAATCGGAATCGGCTACCGGCCAAATTCCGGAACTTCAACTCCCAGGTGTCCACATGAGAACCAACGGAACATGCGCTTGAAATGGACATGTTCACTGGCTCACGGCCTGGATGATTGCCCAAGCTCACCTCCACCCGACTCTGGCTTGCCTGCTGGTTGTTTCACAGTAATTTAAATAGTGTCCGACCCGGAAGGACTTCTGTCCTTTCGATCATGAGACTTGCCAGCACTTCCAGGTCTTATAGAGAACTTAAATTTTTCTTGAGCCCGGAAGTACTTCTGGGTTTCTATTCCCGTGACCTTCTAGTACTTCCCTACTAAGCGAGGACTACACCTCCCATCCTTGTCTCACAGCATCCACTGCCGGCACCCACGGTATCCATCAGGGCTGTATAAACAAATGCATTGTCCCATGGTACCCTGTGGGAATCTGGGGTACTGCTACAGTCCAGGGTAGCTGCCATCTAGCATCTGGGGGAGACAGTGTCCCAAAGTAGCTACCTTCCCCCAACCTTCCACTCTTTGGGCATCCCAGTCGAGTTGAGCTGCCGGCCATCCATCACACCCCTAAAATGTGATGAATGGAGTAAAAAAGCACATACGCAAAGTGTTTGATAGGTTAAGATCAATGGGCTACAGGTGATGTCAGTCCAGTTAAAACTCTAATTCTGGATTTGTTGCCAGGCTAAGCAATAACAAAGTCTGATCATTCATGTAAGACACCTTAAAACAACACAGCAAAGGCTGCTTTACAGGAGTTCAGAAGTCATGGATTCAATTAAAATTAAGAGGTCTGATATCACACAGGAAGTTAACACTTGGACAAATGTAAAAAAGAAGAGAGAGATTTGGACAATTAAAGCACCAGGGGCCTCATGTATAATGCCGTGCGTAGAACTCGCACTATAACATGGCGTAAGCACAAAAGCCGAAATGTGCTTACGCACAGAAAAATCCAGATGCAGGAATCTGTGCGTACTCCAACTTCCACGTTCTTCCATTACATAAATCCCGATCAGCGTGAAAACTAACGCTCGTGCACGCGCATTATGTTACGCCCCAAATCCTCCCAGAATTACGCCTATTTGAATATGCAAATCAATATAAATCGTCCTTAAGCGCAGCCTTCTGTGAAAAGACAATGGGAAAAGCACGGGGAAAATATAAGAATTTCAGCGAATACCAAGTGGAGGCAAAGGAAAAACATACTATTTGTTCAAATAAACCGTGGTATAATCAACAAAATGAAGTTGATCCAGTGACATAGCTTGTTGGAGAAACTTGAAAGCTCACATTCACAAAATCGCACAGTGCCGGAAATAAAAAAGAAGTCACATATCAAAGTTGCCGTGAAAAGAAGAGTTGTAAGCCCACTGTTTGAGTGTCATATGAAAGTTTATTAGGGTACAGAGAAAAAAGGCACACGGTGGGGAAAAAGCACGAAATGTCAACTTCAATCTCGACATTTCCACTTTAATCACGTAGTTTATTTTGTCATTTAGTAGAACATTATAAACTTCATCTTAAAATCGTTTAATTAACCAGTTTCTCAGATCACATCGTAATTAAAGTATCACGTTAAATGTTTTGTTTTGTATTTGATCTTCTACTCGTATGTGATCTATGTGTGTGAATCACTACTTGCTTCTTAAACTGGCTCTCTTCCTCCAACTGGACAGAGTCCATTACATTTGTGATATTACAGCTCTCTGAATAACTAAAATACTGAGATGTATACGTGATATCATTTTCATGATGATAGGAGTTAATAAGCACGTTGTTTTATGTTTTATATTCAATATATATTGGCGTAGCCGTCACTGCAGTCAGTGCTTTTCTTTCCCCAAGTAACCGATCGCCACACAATCAGCTCTGTAATAGACGTTAAGCCATCTGTAAGCTTAGCGCCGATTCTTCAAAACGTTTAAAGAACATTGAAATATCTTTGTAGTACATGTTTAATTATTCTATCCTTCACGACACTCCCAGTGAAGAATATAGATTATTTAAATGAAGTTAAAGTTTTATGTGTATAATTTAACAAACATATTTCGCTGCATTTCACCTTAAAAATGATATCGTCATCATATGTAAATACGCGCTTTATAAAATGGCTCAGGTTGTGTGATATTATAACTATAGTGCAAGTTTACAGTGGGGTGATTGTATTTATAAGTACAAACCATTCTACAAGGTGCAATTGATTGAGTGCATTTAAAGTTCTGGGGATGAAACTGTTTCTGAGCCGCGAGGTCTGTACAGGAAAGGCTTTAAAACGTTTTGCAGTGGCTGAGACAGCGTGTGCTTAATGCCGTATACCGATAATTCTCTTTCCGATCAGCTGCTGCTGTGATTCACACTCAGATACAGTGATATAAATACTCCGAGTCGTGAAGTGAGAGTAATATGGAAAAAGATGATCCGCTGTGGCAACCCCTAACGGGAGCAGCTGAAAGAAGAAGAAGAAGAAGAAGAAGAAGAAGAAGAAGGTGCAGTGAGAGTAACAACGCTAAAGCAGTTATGGTATTTGGAATACTATGGCTGTTCCCTGAACCATTATATTGTTACGAGTTAATTACAATCAGATGCATTACACTAATAAACAATATGCGGTTAGTTTCTGTGTATTTATAAAGCCGCGTCATGAAAATAATGAGTAATCACACAAGAACAGTAGCATTGCTTTGACGCTGGGTGCCGCCAGTCTGCAAAACCG
Source organism: Polypterus senegalus (assembly GCF_016835505.1). Classification (NCBI taxonomy): domain Eukaryota; kingdom Metazoa; phylum Chordata; class Cladistia; order Polypteriformes; family Polypteridae; genus Polypterus; species Polypterus senegalus. Next base: position 139,334,213 of record NC_053166.1, read on the forward strand.
AGCGGACAGCTTGCGTACGACAAGGCATGAGGTACCGTGGAAAAGTGCGTGGCTTTACGCCAAGTGTAGGTTTTATACATTGCGATTTGAACGTGGAAAAGTTCTTACGCAACATTTCTGTGCGTACGCACTGTTTATACATGAGGCCCCAGGAGTTTGAATCAATTTGACTCAGCCATTCATCTTTAGTTTAAGATTTCTTAATCAGCTAATGATGCAAATATAAATCATACAGTAGCAAATGCTACAAACCTTTTAGAGTGATTCTCTGATAAATCAGATTTTTAAAGCATGTTGGTGGAAAAAAGAGTTTGTTTAAATGAAAATATTCAAAATTATCTTGGAATTCACTAATTCAATAGTACGATATAATAATGCTTGTATTTATATGTTTACTATTGCTTGAGTATTGTGAATTGAGTGTTTTTCAATCATTGGAGAGAAAATGTCAAAGAATAAATTTGGAATGTGCACACGGTAGATAAATCAGGTAGTCCATGATGATTTCATTCATTATAAACCCTGTGGTGGATTTTTTCAGCGATTTTTCAGAGATTTTTCATTCACATGCAGAAAGATCTCATGAGCATGAAAAATCTTTTTTTTTTTTTGGGATGATAGCTAAAAAAAAAAGATTAATCTAAGGTCACAGTTGACTCCAGGAAATTTGCTGTGAAAAACACTTTGGTGAATTTCACCGATCAACACTTGAAATGTGCAGTAGAATAGATGTGGCCGAAACAAAGCAAAAATCGATGCCAGGAGTCGAAGGGAGAATCGTCAAAACCAAAAACATTAAGCAGAAATCCAAGTCAAAAATTTTAGAAGTGAGTCACATACAAAAGAATCACAAGTATTGCTATGTTTATTCAATTTCGGATCACTTGAAACCATGGATTGCAACAACATGGTAACGACCATGAAAAACATCCCAAAATGGCAGTGCCCATGGGAAAAGCAAAACAGAAACCATAACAGTGTTGAAAAATGAACATCCATGAAGGTCACTTTTAAGAACAAAATCAATTGTAAAAATGAATTTATTGGGTATGAAAACCCCCATAAAGATAATCGATGAATTTTTATTACTAATAGTAACTAAGCTGGGACGAAATCTAACTAATCAATGTAGACCTCAGAGTCAGTGGCGTAGCTAGGGGCAGGTGGAGGGGGTGATCCGCCCAAGGCGGCAGCAGGGTTCAGAAAAATATCACTTGTGAATGAAAAAAGTAAAATTCTCTGATTTTTATCCACAAATGCTTTTAAAATAATTTTCAGACTGTCCTTCTGTGACGGCATCAGACACAGCAGTTGAAATTTAGGAGGCAATAACAAAAATAAAAATAAACATTTCAGCGATAGTAATTTCTAGGAAGCTAAACAACTAATTTACAATTTATAAATTTGTTTCATTATCAATCCAAATGCGTTCTTGCTCTGCGCAGAAAATATCCCCACCTATCACATGTACACTACACTGGTTCTGGTTTTTGCTGTGTAATTAAGTTAAACTAATAATCAGAACACGGCTTTTTAGGTGCATCTAGACTATATTCTTGTCTAGTTGATGCTTATAAATAATTATATGTGAAAAATTGTTGCCGTTTCTCTATATGTGAATAAATCTATGCAGAATTTATCTTAATTTTTCCCTATACGTCATTTTAATTTTCTATTTAAATATGTTAACATATTGTAGCGACCCGGCAGTCAGCGCTGCCGGAGTGATGCATTGTGGGAAGGTTGTACGTTCACTGATTTTGCTAATGTTTTTCCTGTTGTATTTATTAATTTCTTAACTTGTAAATAATGTTGTGTTTGTGTTCAATTAGTTGGGTGGGTTTGGGTCATTGCCGTCCGGGGTTATTTATTTTGTAAAAAGTACCAGTGATGTGAAATGTGTCTTCGTGCATGACCTTGACAATGGCCGTGCAATAATGTCGAGCTTTGTTTACTGGCTATCTGTGAATAAAGAGATACAACAGGACAGAGCTGTATTCATTGCTAAGATTTCATCTAAGCAATTAATGCCGAGACACTCGGAGTCGTGTGGTGTATGGGACACGAGTGCTCGTTACTTAAGGAGCTGGGTACAGCTGCGTGCTGCCGAGACACTCGTAGTCGTGCGGTGTATGGGACACGAGTGCTCGTTACTTAAGGAGCTGGGTACAGCTGCGTGCACAACGCTGGCAATCCGCTAGCCGACAGCTTGGGAGAGGTGCACGGCAGAGATCGGCTTTAAAAACTTCAAGACTCGACCACGGGTCGCTACAATATTCAGATATGTTGGAGGATGACAAATTGAAGCACCACCCCGCCATGAGCAGCATGAACTCCAGCTACGCCACTGCTAGCAGTGCACCATCTATTGGATTGTATTTTGTAATACATGTAGTAATAAAATTCACTGCATCTGTCATTCTAACAGATGTGATGGTACATCATTGCACCACCCCATCTGTTGAAGTGACAAATGCCTTAAAAATGTATCAGTTATATGTCATTTGGTATGGGATTTGCAAAAGTAGTGTTAATGTTTGTGATGCTTCATCTGTTGGAATGCCAAACGCAATACATTTTATTACTACAAATGTTTGTGATGTGCAACCTGTGGGAATGACATCGACATAGCAGCTGGATGGACACACAGAGACACTTTTTTTTATTAAGTTGGACGAGACTCTTATACATTAAATAAAAATGCTACTCATAACAAAGAGTGTGTCTTTGTAATAAAATTTAGGGCTATGAATTTTCATCGTATTAATGGATTTTTAGTCTGATTTAGCGCTAAGACTTAGGTGGATGATCGTTGTACTTTGTTTAATTACTGCAGTTTTTGATCTCCTATCTATTGGTTCTTTTCCATACAGATAGTCCTGTTTTGTCACTTGTGACAGAACACCTATAGTTCAAATGCTGGAATAAATAATGTGTTTTCAGTGTCTGCCAATTTAATTGTGAAAGAATTAACAGGGAACGAACACTGCACTTGTGATATTAATAAGTTGACAATCTCCAAGGACACCTCCATTGTCACAGATGTGTTATCACAGATAGTAGATCATTATCAGGTTGAGTTTCTGTTTAAACGACAGCTGGAATCAGTCAGCCAGCAAAATTATCCTTCTGTGTTCCCAATTCAATATTCCCAGGAAGATTGGACAAAGGGTTTTTTAAGTATTAGAGCTGACTGGACCAGGAGATGAAGTGCTTTAGGGTTTCCATGAGTGAATAGTCAAGAAAACTAATGGTGTTGTGATTCCTGTCTCACAGAAATCCAAGAAAAGAATGCCAACCTCTAAGAAAATCATTAAAAAGCCAGGTCTGCCCTTCTTAGATGTCTTGGCCTACTGGACCCCAGGCAGCCTCACTCGAACTCTAATTATGCAAATCCAGGTCATCTGGATGACTTTGATTTATGCGGGGATAATTACAGTTCGGCGCAAAGACGATTCTTTATGTCGTCAGTTCACACACTTCTCGATGGTCTGGGATTTTTCAGGTGATTTTCTATGTAATAAAATTAATAAGTTATAGCATAATGAAAATTGCATAATTAGATCTGGACCACCATATATGTTATATATATATATATATTTTTTTTTTTACATATAGTATACATATCAATTTCTGTATATATATATATATATATATATATATCCACCCCGGAACGAGAGGGAATGCTGCCACTTACAGTCTTAACGCCGTTTTCTCTCACAGCGTCAAAAAACTTTCCATTCAGGGCAACATAGCCAGAGAAGCCCCGCCTCTTCCTGTCTGCCTGATATAAAAGGAAGACATCCCTGAAAGGTGACATCTCATTTGGACCTGAGAGCCTGATTACCTGGGATGACTCCAAGCCAGCCCTTCTGAGGAATGCCACTAGAGGGATTAGGGGCAGCTATTAGATGAATGTTTATTGTTATCCTTGTGCATGTGTTAAGTTCTTCTGCCAGAAGAAAAGTTCTTCTGCTCATTAGCTCTCCAGCATCCAACGGCCAGAGTCGGGACAGGACGCTTCACCCATCAAGACTCAGCTGGTGAGGAGTAGAGGTGGAAGGACTGGCTGAGAGAAGGGGCTGTGAATTGTCTGTGTACTGTGCTATGGGGAGCACAGAAAAGCTCTTCCCACCTGTAAGTAAAATGCGTGCTGTGTGGCAAATAGTGTCCTACCTGTCTGTGTTACAGTTAGGGCAGCATCACAATATACATATATACATATATATATATATATATAGTAAAAGAGAAATCAAACAAACACATAAAGGTTCGGGGTTTCCGGCCCCGTATACTGAAAAATAATCCACAGTACAAAATTATTATGGTCAAAAAAATACATGAAAAATCAGTATAGGCTTTTGACAGTCAAAGATGGCGTCGGCGGAGTATTTATGTAGGAGGGGCCGGAAGTGGAGGAATGCTGGGTAGGAGCCGTGGTGGAGGATGGGATTGCTGACATCATAGGTAATGGACAGATGAGGGGCGGAAGTAGCGTACTGCGGGAAGCTGTAGGAGGTAGGCTCATGGTGGCAGTGCGTCTTTTTTTTCTATAGGAAACAAAGAGAGAAAGGTTAGTACCCCCCTACTCCCTCCTGGCGTATGTCTTCCTGATTGTATTAAGGTCCGTTCGCGGCCCCCTACTTGCGCGTGCGTGACACGACCCCCTCAGCCCAGACCCGTCAGGTCGGGCGGACCGAACCTAGAGGTCGTGAACACGGGAGAGGGCATCAGCATTGGCCTGAAGGTTGCCACTACGATAAGTGATGGCAAAATTGTACGGTTGCAATTCCAGAAACCACCTGGTGACTCGGGGATTCGACTCCTTGTGCAGTGGCATCCACTGAAGAGCAGCGTGATCAGTCACCAGAGTGAATTCGCGAGCCAACAGGTAGTAACGTAAATGTGTCACCACCCACTTAATGGCCAAGGCTTCCCTCTCCACTGCCGCATACCTGGTCTCCCGGTCCAGCAGTTTCCGACTCAGGTACATCACTGTGTGCCCATTTATAAACACCACTCCCGTATTAGGACTTGCCAGGGGATGCGACAGGGCACAGTACCTCTCTGTTGTAGCCCAAGTGCAGTCCATAGGCTCCGTGTTTAGCGGGCACTTAGGTAGCAAGTGGCCAACCTCACCACACTTGAAACAACACGGGGAGGCCGGCTTCTCTTTGGGTTTCGGCGGTGCTTCCGCAGTGTGTCGAGTGGGCTCGGGGGTGGCGACACGTCCCTGTCGGTTCCCACGAGCTTGCCTTTCCGACCCCTCGGCTTGGAGGACTGCGAGCTGACGCTTGAGAACTTCCAGGTGACCCTGCATATCCTTTAAAGGATGGCGCCAGACCTGCTGGGCGAGGTAACTTGGCATCGCGTTGACCAGGCCCTCACAGGCCACCTGTTCTAACACCTTCCGAGCTTGGGGACCCTCGGCCCGTAACCAACGCCCCATCTTACCCCAGAAGTCGAATGCCTGAGCTCGGGCCGGTTTGTCAGGGTCAAACTGTCTGTTCCTCCTTTCGCTCGCCTGCTGGCCCAGCGTAATGCCATAGCGTGCCAGGATCTCCTGTTTTAGGAGGTCATAGTCCGCGGCCTCCTCCTCGGGGAGGTCATAATAAGCCCGCTGCGTGGGTCCCTTCAGGTAGGGTGCCAAGATGGACGCCCACTCGGACCGCTGCCACTGGTTCCGGGTGGCCGTCCTTTCAAAAATGTCCAAATGTGACTCGATGTCATCAGCCTCCGACAGGGGAACAAGAGGAGGAGGCGTCGGTCGAGGCGGGTCTGGTCTTACCGTCTGCGCGGTGGCCAACCTGGACTGTGTCTCTTCTAGTTCCCGGTTCGTCGCGGCTTGCACTCTCTGTAGGGACTGGATCTGTGCTGACAGTCCTTGCAGCATGGAGTTCAGGTCCTGTCCTTCTGACATTCTCTCGGACTCACTATCCTGCTGACTACGCCACTGTTAAAGAGAAATCAAACAAACGCATAAAGGTTTGGGGTTTCCATCCCCGTATACTGAAAAATTATCCACAGTACAGTAGGCTCATGGCGGCGGTGCATCTTTTTTTTCTGTAAGAAACAAACAGAGAAAGGTTAGTACTCCCTCCTGGCGTATGTCTTCCCGATCGTATTAAGGTCCATCCGCGGCCCCCTACTCATGCGTGCGTGACAATATATATATGGGGGAGAGAGAGCAATCATGGAAATGGAAAGATCATGCACAATTGTTGCCATTAGGCAATAGGGCAACTAGACAAGATGGGACAATGCACTAGAGAGGGAGGTGACATGGGCCAAGCTGTGGAAAGCCACCAGATCCAGTTCCTGGTCCAGGCTTTGTCTTCTGTGTTTACCAGCCCAGCACATTTCCACAAATGGGACAAAGCAGAGACACCAGCATGCCTAAACAATGTTCAACATGTGGAACCTTTGAAGCATAACCTAAGTTGTTGCTCCAAAGCTCTTGGAGAGGAGAGATACCTCTGGTGAAATGACCAAGTCCCGAAGGTAGAGATGGAGGATGAGCAAGTGGTATCACCGCATTCCAGCAGTGACAGTCACCTGGCACGAGTTCCCACACTCACTCTCTTTGTTACCTGCTGAGTTTCCTGAACTCCCCAAAAAGGCTGACCAAGGCAGTGGCCATCAACAAACCTCCAGAACCTTAGCAGCATCTTAACTTGAAAGAAACTTCTGTGACCTTAAACTGAGAGCAGTACCCAGCACATGGACTTAATGAATACACTTTATTTAGTTAGCAAACTAAATACAGCGGAATAAAGAAGACTAGCTACTATTATACATAATAGTTAACTGCCACAAGCAGGGCAAACAAAAAATCAAAGAGAGACCCTAAGAAAGGGCAAACAAATCCAGTCCAGTTCAGAAAGGTATTAAGAAACAAATAAAGCTCTTCAAAGACTCAGTTAGGCACTGAAGAAAAAAACCCTGACTGGAAATGATAAACCAAAATCAGAAAAACAGGACCAAAGACTTTAACAAAACAGAAACTTGAATTCCATAAAGAGCTGTGCTGCCAAACATGGACTCATTCTAAAGACCTCAGACTGCGAAGACATGGTTGCCCTTTACATTTGATTAACCCCAGTCATTGTGCTGGCTGTTTTCTTCTGCTCTTGCGGTTCAGCGTTATCTCGCGTGTACGCGTCTCCAAATGATACAGGTGTGATACAACAGCTGATGCTGAAGGCGTTCATTTCATGTTGAAAATAACAGTAGTCAGTGCGCCACAAGCAGAAAATCTGAACATCTGTAGGACGTGAGTCCCTCAGCCAGCCCCCCATTTACTAACTGCTAAGCTGATTTGTGTTTACTAGTAAATAAAATGAAGTTCTATATTTGAATGCAGTCTTGTGTAACATAATGCTGGGTTGTGGTGACATCTATAAATGAATATTTTGGACTTATTTAAATAAATTGTGAAATGTGACAACAAATAAATATTACTAAACTGATATGTAAGCATCAGTGGCATTCTGTGCTAAGTACTGCTCTGTAAAATAAGGCTGACCACACATACCCAGAAAGCAATCCAGATCAACGTAAGCAAGTAAGGGAGCAAATATGATGAAAAAAAAAAATAATAATCCAAAATACAGACAGTAGGGCATCCACACAAAATAGCAATCCACTAAAACAGAGTTTACATATACAGTAAAAAACAAATTCCAAACCAGCTAGTCAAAACACAAGAGAAAATGTCAAAATAATACAGGAGCCAGACTGCAAAGAAAAACTCCAAATCAAGTGAAAAGTCAGAAAAACACGCTAAGCTCTAAACAGACTTACAGAATCGAGGGGAGCTCTAGGAAATGGCAGTGGCAAGCAGTGATCAGCAAAACAATTCTTTCTTTGGGTACAATTTCAATAACATGCCCATAAAATTTGTTTCCTTAAACAATTTCACAATTACGTGACACTTTTTTTTTTTTAAAGCAAGGACCATTGCTCCCTAAGAACATTCCTCAGCTTCTGGTTTCTTCCTTGGCTCCCCTCCAATGTCCTCCTGATCTTTCACAGTTTCTGCCATGTGGCTCTTATCTGTCCAGTGCAATGCCTGTTGGTACATTCATGCAGTCTACTCTTCCTCACACCAACATTTGCCCTCAATTTCCCCAACTTGGTAAACCAATGCAAGCCAGCATTGGCCACATACCGATCATCTTATCATATGGGCACTGCCCCAGGGGCATAGGGGCCCACGATGTTTCTGATGCCTATGTATGTTTCTGTTTTGCTTTCAAAACAGAGAGCCCAGTGCTTTGCCTAGGGGTCTGTGAGGCTGTTAAGATGGCCCTGACCCATGCCAATAGATTTTAGCAGCAAAGTGCACCAATGTACTTGCAGATAACTGCTCTGCACATAGAGAAGTGTAGATGACAGGAAAATACTGTAAATGTGCAGAGATGAGGTAATGGTGGTAATTTTTCTTGTGGTAAAGCCCAATTTGTTTTTTGATTTTTTTTTTGCAACACAAAAATGTAAGTTTAACTTAATGAATACATTTTGCCAGTAGCGTTTTGCGTAAGACAACAAATACTCGAGCAACTCTTTATGTTTGGAAATTCAGCTATACTTAATGAGATCTCTTTTCTAGCAGAGACTTAGCATGAATGTAGCGACTCTCTGGTGACTCTTATATTGATGTTAGAAACCTACTTAAAACTTTTGATTATTTAGTTGCTCTAGAAGAACAAAACAGGAGGAACTTTTTATACTTTTTCATACTTTTTGTATGAATTTGTAAACTGCTTCTGACTGTGCCTGCCTGTCTAACAAAGACAATTTGTAACATTTGAACCTAGCATATTACTTTGGAGCATATGATATTTTAAACTTTTAATTTTTTAGTATATATCAGACTTTTCTACTTAGGACAATTCAGTAAAGGCAAAGGTAGTCTTAGGGGTGTGCCAGGCCTTGGGCTGACCAACCTCATGCAGGGTCAGTTACGTCAAACACTGTTATCGGTATGTGTGGACTGTATAAACTTGGGCACGCATTTAATAAAGATAATGATAACATACACCAGATTTTCTCATTACAGTATTCAGCTAAATTTTTGCAAGATAACACTCGGACTTTATCAAAATATAATGATATAATCTATTAAAAAAGTGCAATTCATAATTCATGGCAATACTACGACAGTGCGAAATGCGATGTGGTGTCATGCAGAAATTAGCAGGGTCTCTTCTAGAAAAGTACCCAAATTGCAAATAATACTGTGAGTCTTGATATGCAGGATGTCATAGTCATAACTAACATTGATGTCATGTCAACCTGTTATCATGTTTTTGTGCATTAATATTCAGACATGTTTATGGCCTACAAATAAAATACGAGTTTCGTTGTTTTGCCAGGAAGTGTGAAATTAACATAGAGGTATCATCATGAAACACACCAAGCCCTAAACAATCTCAGGTTTCCAGGTTCAGAGACGAAAATTAACTTTTCTTGCCTTCTGATTGGAAAAGTCATTGATGACATCTTTGTAGGCTAATCTGGATGCAATGTCTTTTTCTATAGATAGGATCGCCAGACCGCAAAGCCTGTCTTGAGAAATGGTTGATCTATAATGGAGAATATATCTTTGCTCGAATGGGACACGCGGACCTCAAAGGTGGGGGCCCCTTAGGCGCGGGGCCTGGGGGGATCACCCCACTTGCCACCCCCAAAGGCTGCTCTTGAGTAAAGGTCTTCAATCAAAAGAATGGCCATGCTCCAGGGTAGAAAAGGCCATGCCAAGCACTCCTAACTACTATCACAACACTGGAATTTGATCCAACTGTTAACCAATTGACAAGTAACCCTCTGTTTAATGCAACACACTCAAGATCCAGTAAAAAGGGATATGGACCCCCCAATGAGGGAATCATGTACAAACAGCTAATAATTGAGCATCTATTTGTTGTTATCAAATGAGGAAGTGGTAAAGATGGCCTGCCAACTGTGTATTATGTGCTGGTAACCCCTGACACAAAAACCTGTCATAATTCACCAATCTTAATCTGCATAAAGGAGTTAAGAATCAAATCAATTTGCAACAATCAGCATACAAATAAATGGTATAATGTTTAAGACAGCTCCCTGTAATGGGGGTTAAACATTTGTACTTTTACAGTTTTTAAACACAACTTGTAATATTACATTTATATATTTTTAATTTATGATTATTTAGATTAGATGTAGCTTTTAAGAAAACAACAAGGAAAACCAATTGTGTATCCTGCAACAGGAGAAGTAGACAGGTGAAGTGAGCTCATAGCTCATGAGGGGGGCACATCACTAATGACTTGTCAAGTGATAGGATGGTGGGGTGGAGAAGTATGCAAATAAGGTGGGAGATATGCACATGTAAATGCAAATTCTAAACAGTTTTATTATTTTATCTATTGTTCTTATTTTTATCCATCCATCCATTTTCCAACCCATTGAATCCGAACACAGGGTCACGGGGGTCTGCTGGAGCCAATCCCAGCCAACACAGGGCGCAAGGCAGGAACCAATCCCGGGCAGGGTGCCAACCCACCACAGGTTTTTATTTTTATTTTATTTTTTATTTTATACTATCTGTTTTTTTTTTCCTCTGTCTTCCCGGCCATCTTACCTCACCTTACCTTTTCTGCTACTTATTCTTTATAACTGCCTTATCTTATTTGTTTCTCTTTTCATGTAACTTTCTTTTAATTATCTTGTTCAGACATTTTGAGCTACACTTGTTATAAAAATGTGCTATACAAATACAGTGGTGTGAAAAACTATTTGCCCCCTTCCTGATTTCTTATTCTCTTGCATGTTTGTCACACAAAATGTTTCTGATCATCAAACACATTTAACCATTAGTCAAATATAACACAAGTAAACACAAAATGCAGTTTTTAAATGATGGTTTTATTATTTAGGGAGAAAAAAAAATCCAAACCTACATGGCCCTGTGTGAAAAGTAATTGCCCCTGAACCTAATAACTGGTTTAGCCACCCTTAGCAGCAATAACTGCAATCAAGCGTTTGCGATAACTTGCAATGAGTCTTTTGCAGCGCTCTGGAGGAATTTTGGGCCACTCATCTTTGCAGAATTGTTGTAATTCAGCTTTATTTGAGGGTTTTCTAGCATGAAGCGCCTTTTTAAGGTCATGCCATAGCATCTCAATTGGATTCAGGTCAGGACTTTGACTAGGCCACTCCAAAGTCTTCATTTTGTTTTTCTTCAGCCATTCAGAGGTGGATTTGCTGGTGTGTTTTGGGTCATTGTCCTGTTGCAGCACCCAAGATCGCTTCAGCTTGAGTTGACGAACAGATGGCGGACATTCTCCTTCAGGATTTTTTGGTAGAGAGTAGAATTCATGGTTCCATCTATCACAGCAAGCCTTCCAGGTCCTGAAGCAGCAAAACAACCCCAGACCATCACACTACCACCACCATATTTTACTGTTGGTATGATGTTCTTTTTCTGAAATGCTGTGTTCCTTTTACGCCAGATGTAACGGGACATTTGCCTTCCAAAAGTTCAACTTTTGTCTCATCAGTCCACAAGGTATTTTCCCAAAAGTCTTGGCAATCATTGAGATGTTTCTTAGCAAAATTGAGACGAACCCTAATGTTCTTTTTGCTTAACAGTGGTTTGCGTCTTGGAAATCTGCCATGCAGGCCGTTTTGCCCAGTCTCTTTCTTATGGTGGAGTTGTGAACACTGACCTTAATTGAGGCAAGTGAGGCCTGCAGTTCTTTAGACGTTGTCCTGGGGTCTTTTGTGACCTCTCGGATGAGTCGTCTCTGCGCTCTTGGGGTAATTTTGGTCGGCCGGCCACTCCTGGGAAGGTTCACCACTGTTCCATGTTTTTGCCATTTGTGGATAATGGCTCTCACTGTGGTTCGCTGGAGTCCCAAAGCTTTAGAAATGGCTTTATAACCTTTACCAGACTGATAGATCTCAATTACTTCTGTTCTCATTTGTTCCTAAATTTCTTTGGATCTTGGCATGATGTCTAGCTTTTGAGGTGCTTTTGGTCTACTTCTCTGTGTCAGGCAACTTCTATTGAAGTGATTTCTTGACTGAAACAGGCAGGTGTGGCAGTAATCAGGAAATTGAACTCAGGTGTGATATACCACAGTTAGGTGATTTTTGAACAAGGGGGCAATTACTTTCTCACACAGGGCCATGTAGGTTTGGATTTTTTCTCCCTAAATAATAAAAACCATCATTTAAAAACTGCATTTTGTGTTTACTTGTGTTATATTTGACTAATGGTTAAATGTGTTTGATGATCAGAAACATTTTGTGTGACAAACACACAAAAGAATAAGAAATCAGGAAGGGGGCAAATAGTTTTTCACACCACTGTAAATGTTGCTGTTGTTGTATGTATTTATGCTTGAAAGAAGATGTGAACCAGGATTAGGACTTTAACACATTTAACACAATAGTAATAATAATAATACTAATACATAATAATACATTTTATTTACTGTATATAAAATTGAGGGTGGAGTGCCTCTGAGGCTAGGCATCTGCACCGTCAATCAGAAGGTTGCTGGTTCAAATCCCGTAAACACCAGAAGTGACTCTACTCCATTGGGCCCTTGAGCAAGACCCTTAACCTACAATCGCTTCATCCTGGGTATGACGTTATTCTGCATCCAGCCCTGAATACTTGGGGGTTGATGGCAGAATTGGCACTCCAGTCACCATAGAAAAGTCTCACACTGTTCCAGTGCGGTGCTGAGGTGCCACCCACTGCACTCGGGTCCCAATCCAGGTGGTTCGTCGTATGGTGGGTGTGCATGCTCCCAACCTCTATCCTTATTTATATAGCAACTTAACATGTTTTTTGTCATTAGCTAAAGGTAACTAAATTGACAAGTAACCAGACCATGGTGTTACGTTTCAATTGGGGTTCCACCCAAGCTGGGATTCAAATTTCTAATTTATGTCTATTTTGTTCATTTTTTATATTAACTTTGTAACATATTTGGTTTCTATACATTGATGTATTTTTTATGTGCCATGTGTTTTATGGGTGGTCCTCCAAGTGGTGGGGTCACCTGTGGATCACCATGAAGGACCTGCCGTCAGCCATATTAAGGTGGAGGAAATGCCACAGTCTCTTTCAGTTCATTGAATATGCTGGCGTTGGTAAATTTAATTGTGAGTTTTATGCTAGTACGAATTATTCATTTTACTTACCTCTGTGCACTCTTTTTGACTGTTCTTTGGATTTGCATACAGTATTACAACATATTTTCTTCTGGATTGCCTTTGCCTTTTCATGCAGCTCTTTTGCTTGTGTGCTCCTCTGACCTTATTTTCTGCCATGAGGATTTTTCTCCCCTCTTGTGGATATTTTGAGATATATTGGGACTTTGGGATTTTGGATAATCAGCTGCCATGGTCCTGTATTAAAGAATGTTTTTTTTTTAAGAGCACTTGATGACACACAGATTTTGACAATGGAAAGAAAACACGCCATTTTTGATTTGAGAGATGCGAGGCACGGTGTTTGGTATTTCAAAATGAGAGGGCGTAGGAGATATGTGAGAGAGACAGTGGTGAAGATGCAATGAAACATCATTCTGTCAGAGGACAAAAGTACAGCACCACCCACTAAATGAAAATGCCCTCCACCAAAGACGTGTATCAGGAGGAAAGAGGCTTCACAATGGCTTGTACTTTTAAAGAGCACATTAGCTGGGTTAAGATGAAAGGACTCTCAATTTACACTGACATCTCTCGTGGTTTTAGGGATGTGAGGCTTGCACTACGGACATTGAATTTAATAGTTCAGGTTGTATGATTTCCTGTATTTTACTTTCTACTGTTTGATATGGCTGGTTTCTCTGCAAACAGATATGTTTAAAAAAGATTAAAAAAAAAGTTTAGGAATTATCTCAATGAAATGGCATAAGCAATTCTTCCCCAAGTGATGTCTGTTAATATTCTGATCCGTGCTTATTCTTGGTGTATGGGTAAGTGAGCAGGAGCAGACTCTCTTGGCTTGTGTTTAGAACATTTCTTGCCAGCCTTTTGATGGTTGCCAGTCTCTGCCAGCATGGAAGGAGGCTGTGGTCTGTCACCCTGGAGAAGCTGAAGCACATAGGCTTCTGGCCTTTTGCTAAAGCATTTATAGAGATTTCATGTCGATTCCAGAAGCATGTATTGCAGATTTTGCTTGCAAAACAAGGCTAAAAATTTAAGCATTTTTAGAATTCACTTCTCCACCAATAAAAACAAAACTGTGGAGGTAAATACTTTTTAATGATAACATATTCCTTTAGTTCTGTTTTTAGTGTTTATATTGGTAAACCGTAGGTCAGTATTACCAGTTGGTATACCATGTTTGCTAGTGTGTCTCCATTCAACTTGTCATCAAAAGTCCCAAAACTGATTCCATGCTGTAATGAGTGTAGCACAGGGGTCCTCAATCACGGTCCTGGAGGGCCGCAGTGGCTGCAGGTTTTTGATCCAACCCAATTGCTTAATAAGAAGCACTTTTTGCTCAAGTAACACTTATGCTTCACTGTAGTTGTCTCGCTCGTTAGGATTTTGAACCCTTTATTGCTTATTTTAGTCTTAAACAGCTGTATTTTTTTATGGTTTTTAATTTTCCCTAATAACATCCAAATGACAAAAGAGACGAGCATTTCTCCATTTAGCTTGTTATCATTTATACCTGTGTATATTTGTCATGCCTGCGGTGGGCTGGCTCCTTGCCCGAGGTTTGTTTCCTGCCTTGCACCCTGTATTGGCTGGGGTTGGCTCCAGCAGACCCCCCATGACCCTGTAGTTAGGATATAGTGGGTTGGATAATGGATAGATGGATATTTGTCATACACTATTAGGTTTAATTAAATACTTGGAAGGAAAGTGAAGGGAAAAAAGTGAAGGACTGTGAATTGCTCATCCATTTTAGCCTTCAAATCATCTGGATGATATCCTTAGAAAGGGGAAGAAAATCTAGGATATGATAATTACCTGACATAGCAGAGTTAAAGCACCAGCAAGCCATGAAATTAAATTATTGGCAAGAATTGCTTTCTAATTAAGCAACCGAGCTAGAACAAAAACCTGCAGCCACTGCGGCCCTCCAGGACTGTAATTGAGGACCCCTGTACAGTGTAGCACCTCATTTAGAAAAAGTCCTGGAAGTAGGTTTAGCACAGGGAGACCACTACGACCTGCTCTTTAGACTGATGGTTCAAGTTTAGGCATATTCAATTAAAACTGACTTCCTGTTGCACTCTGGCACAACTCCTACTGCATTACTACATAGCCCCAGATCTGTCAAGACTTCAGTAATATAATATTTAATTGAAGATGGTTATTAAAAAGATAGGGTCTCCATTTACCACTGTATTACAAATGAAACTAGGCTTTTGAATGGCCTGAAATCTTGATGTCTCACTCTTTGTGATATCCTGCTTTGTTGTCTCAGTACATCTCAAGTTACCTTTCTTTTCAACAGTCACGTCCAAACTGAACAGTCCAGTTAATTCCAGTTAGCATGCGTCCTTTAATGCACCCAGCTCACGGGTATTTTCTGTTTCCCACTGTTAGTGTTTAACCCTCCCTTTTACTCTAATTGCTTTCCTATAAGAACCAGCTTCCTCGGTCTGCTGCTTCTGACTCAGAGCAATGGAACCAACGATGGGTGCCTGTCAAGACCTGAAGTAGTGGATTCTCCCACGACCCTTCAAAAGCACAGCACTCAGTTAAGTGCCACGTGTTCTGCATTAATGAAGTGCTCATTAGCAAAAGCCAACATTGTGTCTCTCGTCATGATATGCTTTAGTTGCACACTATGAGCCTGAAATGATCGCAACACATTTGAACTGTCATTAGCTTTGTTCAAAGTAATCAACAAACTAATTGGCTTCTTCATTATTTGCTTGAAAATACTGTTGATAAGGATTAGTCTGGGTTTATTGTGCTTGTCTGAAAGCAAGGCAATTGACACCAACAATGTTCTCAAGTGCCAAGTTACACTGTTGCATTAGAAGCCTTTAAAGCAAATCTTCGTTGAATTATTCATTTTTATGCATTACACAATTAAAAAAAAGATATATGTGCCATAAATCACTGTCCAATATAACGACTCAGAAAGCCACCAGTAACAAATAGAGCTGTATGTAGTGAGGCCTACTAGCTTTTATAGAGCCCACTGTCCAGTCCGACTCTGGCTGTGCTCCTCTTAACTGATGAATATAAAAATGGATGTTATTTCTGAGATATGCTAAGTCATATGAAATAGTATCTGTATGCATCCTGCAAGATAGCGCACGCTAAGCAACCTCCTTAGTCATGGATTGTGCTTTTGTGTTGCAGGCACTGACACACTTACGCTAAACACAGCCCATATCGTACCACACATTTATGTTATGATCTATAATAATGATGAGCGAACCGTGACCTCGGCGAAATCGTGGAAATGTTAGCCCATATCGTACCACACATTTATGTTATGATCTATAATAATGATGAGCGAACCGTGACCTCGGCGAAATCGTGGAAATGTTAGCGTATATTGGCAACTCCACAAAAAGCATTGAAGTCCATTGGAGGAGGAACTGTACTAGTTTTCAGTGCATTATAATGGTGTAAAGGTTTTTGTTATGTCTCTGAGGACTAGAGAAAAGTCTGCTAACTATGATGAACTGATTATGGTGGCCAAATATGTGATCTGAGCTGGGAGGCAGCTGTGCTAACCACTACACGACCATACCTCAGACAACAAAAGGTGTAGAAGAAGTACCACAAGCAAATACAACTAACAGCCAAAAACTAGCAATAACTTAATAAAAAATAGACCATTGTGCACACATTGGCCTGCCACAAAGCAGCAGTTTGAGACCGGCTTGTTCCATTGTTTGATGTCGCTGTTGGTGCAGCAAAAATGTCTGTGTTGCTTCTGATTTATCTGTTTTATCAAAAAGGAAGAAATGCCTTGTAAATAGTAATACAAATTTTGTTTTTATTATTTCATAGTGTGTCCTGTGTTTTCCAATGAGGAGAAAGGGAGAAGAGGACTCCTTTAAGGTTTGTTTTAGGATTATAACTGGGCACATGGATAATTTGCATGTATAATTAGCCATACAGTGCTGCACTCCCAGCACACAGAGATCAGTGTTATATATCCAGTGGCAGTACTTCTAATATTCTTTATTATGGTCAGCTAATGTACCCTTCAAATGAAAATAATGTAAGTGTTCTCATTTAGTTTTTAAACAAAAGTTGGATGGAAATCCAAGGGGCTGAAAGTGGGGTTTCCCCTTGGTGAATTGAGTGTGATTAAAGATGGGAGGGGGAGAATATTTTACAACACTATCAAGAGCAATCCAGCGACTGTCACATCAGCAACAACCTTACCGTAAGCATATGTGAATGGTCTGCGCATGACTGCTGGCCTTGAAATTCATCATGGGGTGCTTGGAAAAAAAAAGTTTACCTAAGCTAGCTGCATGGCGAATTTCCAGAAAAGTAACATATCAAATTAGCTGTGAAAAATGCTTTGGCAAGTCTCGCCAATCAACACTAGTCTATAATTACATGTATATATGGAAATTAAGAGTACAGTAATGAATCCTCTGAGAACGAAGCTCCTTTCTAATGAAGCGGGCATATAACATGGTATGGCACATAAACAAATTCAAGTACCAGTCTGCTAGAGTGCTGTCATTGTGTGACTTCCTTACACAGTCGTTACGTGTCATTGATGTGCACTGGAGAATGTAAAGTTATTTTATTTGTTTAATTATTTCACATTTACTGTAGTCATATTATTTTTTATAAAGTATTATATATAATTTGCAAAGTATGTCATGAAAATGTAAAGTGATATCATTAGAAACTAAAATGAAGATTATAAAGACAGTAGAACCAGGAGAAAAGAAATACAACATAGCAGAATCATTGGGTTAGAATCCTGTCATATCCATAGAGAGTTTTGGTTTTGTCGTATGCATAAAACAGCCCTTACTTGCAAGCATTTTGAAGATCCACAGTTAAAGTCCATTAGTCTGGGTGCTGTGGTGGGTTGGCACCCTGCCCAGGATTGGTTCCTGCCTTGTGCTCTGTGTTGGCTGGGATTGGCTCCAGCAGACCCCCGTGACCCTGTATTCGGATTCAGCGGGTTAGAAAATGAATGGATGGATAGTCTGGGTGTGTAGTCACATTTAGGTCTTCTTAAAAATTCTGGCTTGGATTGTCTCCGAATTTGGGGAAAGTGAAACAAACAGAGTTCCTTCTAAACCGAAGAGAGGTGCCGCCAGCAGCGTGAATGTGCAGGCATTGAATGAGGCATGTGAAGCTGCATGGAAGGAGCCATGCAAAAACAGGACATTAACAACGGTGTTGAAAGGAGACAACAGAGCCCCTGGAGAGTCAACCCAACAAATTAAAATCCCAGAATGCATCTAATTCATTAACTGATGTATTACCATACTGTGTTTCTGCTGTTGGATGTATTGAGTAATTGTTATATCAACAGAGCCGATCTCACATTACTTGTTCCATATATTGTTCATTCTGTGAATCCTGAATTGAAATGAAGTTTCATTCTTTTTAACAGGATGATCTGCAATACTACTGAACCAATGGCACTCAAATGTTGATAATAGTCCTCCTTTAGTTCTCTTTTAGCCCTCCCTTACTGGTTTTCTTAGACCATATTTTTGTCTGGGAAAGCCAGTATGGTGAGATAGCTGCACCCACAACATTGACACAGTAATCATGTTGATAAAAATGTCAGTTGCAATGACCCATATGCTAGAAATGGCTGTTATCCATTTTGCCCTGAGACACTTCAGCTTTGTTTAGTGACGCCGCCTGTTAGAAATGCTAATCGATTCTAATGCATTGTTTATTAATATGCCTACAGTTTCATTCCTGTCACTTCATTCCTCCAGTAAGTCCTCTAATTCCATGCCTGGGAATGTCACCCACTTTATGTCATGTTCGCAAAGACACTTGGGGGGACTTGCAAGGAGGGAACTGATAGTGATCTGCTGTTTTGTTTAACAGATGCTTTGCCCCCTTAATTTCTAATATGTACGATTGTGATGCCCTGTACTCACCACCTGCCTTGCCTTGGGGCATCAATCAGTCATACCGAGGATGAACCAGGGTGAGCGAGAGACACAAAGACAAGATGGTACAAAAACATCAAATATCAAAAGTTGCAGTTCCTGCTGTGAATTGTCTAAAAAAAGTCTATCAAAACAGCAGTTCAAGTATGTGAATATATATGAAAAAGTAAAAATGAAACATTTCAAAACCAGATAAAAACTCAATGACTCTAATCCCATCCCATTCTCCCTTGTTCTGTCTTCCCAAAAGATCCACCAAGGACTTTCAGAGTCATAAACACAAAAATACCACATATATCCCTTGCCCTCATTCCAGCTACTCAGGAGATTCATGGTGCAGTTTCCACTACGACAAACATGACTTCCAACAAAGACAACCTCTGATACCCTCCTTATAACACCCCGGAAATTCCTTCCACCAGTCCCATAGGAGGTCTTACCCGACTCCCTTCAATTCAATTACCAAGGACACCTGTATGTGTTCTGTTCTATGTTTTATAACCTGGAAGGAAGCCCACAAATCCATGCCCATGTTCATACACACATGAATCACCATGTACTCTCAAACTCTCGATTACCATCCGAGACGTAATTATCTTCATCTCTCTCTATCGGGCCATTCTCTCACACTAAAACATCTTCCACCTTTTTGTTTTATTAACCCGCAGGTTAGTAACTCGAGGTAGGATGATCTGTCACGTCCCGACTGCCTCACTATTTCTTACATTGCTCATTGGAGAAGTTCTCATGACATCCCTTTGGATACTCAAGGTAAGCACCACATCATATCCAACTATTGAAACCCAAAGTAAAATCTACATACAGGCAAACCCCGTTGTCATAGCATGATTTACCACAACAACCCACCCACTTTCTTAACCCCGTCTGATAGGAGTATGACATATAAGATTTCTGCTTTCCTTCAAGACAGAAAACCAAATCTATGATGAGATCTATACAATTTATGAACATAAATTGGCAAAAGTCACACAGATCATCTTTCACTTTCATTGTTTGTAATTCAACAAATAACCCACATACGCTTCACTTGCTGCAATAAACCATAATATACAATTTATTCATAACTAAATGATAGAAGTAGGAGATATGCAATTATATACAGATGAAGGAAAATAACGACACAAAACATGTATCTACACTAGTTCACTTTGATCTTTTTTCACTCTTACATGAAAAGGAACATAATTTATGAATTCTATAGTCTTAATTATTGTATAAAGAATTACCCTAAAAATATAATTTGTTCTGGACCATTTTTTAAAACGTTCTAGTTAGAATTCTGGCCATTCTGTCAGTTGGCTGAATATGTTCTTAATTAGTTATAAAGTTTCTAGTGTCTGCACAGTGATGGCAGGGGTAAGTTCGTCTCAGACTGTCTCACTGATTTACCCCCCATCCACACACACACAAAATTTCTCTTCAGCCAGGCAGAGGAACGACAGATGTAGTCTTTGCGTTTAGACAACTCATAGAGAAGCATCATGAAAAATACAAAGGTTTGCATATTATGTTTATTGATTTGGAGAAGGCCTATGATAGAGTGCCATACTGAGTTCTGGTGGTGCATGAGAGAGAAAGGAGTACCGGAGAAGTATGTCAGGACTGTCAAGGATATGTACAAGGGAGCGAGGACCCCACACAGATTAGTAGCAGAGTTGGGGTAACAGACAAAGCAGGCATACTTATGGTTTAGTTCTTGTTGACTCTGGTTATAGGTGATTCTTTGTCCCGATTCCTTCAGATATTGGTCTTCTCTGGCACACATGGAAGAACAGTTCAATTTGCTTATTCTTTCTTTGTTCTGAAGCTTTTCTCCTTCTTTGCTTTAGTTGCACCTTGTGGTTACATGTGGTACTGGTGTTTGTCTTTGAGGTTTCAAACACAGTGCTCCTCTTTTTCTAGCATTAAAATTACATCTTCTAGGCAGTCAGTGATCACTTGACTCCCTTCTTCACCAAGTCAAACAAGTTGGGCTTTATGTAGTGTCACACACATGTGCATGGAAGGCAGCTAAAAGGCTCAAAAGATGGTAATTTCTCACCAAACCAGGGGATGGCAGAGTGCACTAATCCTTGTTCTTTTTTCAGGTCCAGCTCCTGATTCTTCATTGAGTCATTCATCCTGCCGACTACGCCACTGTAAATGATCCACACAACACGGGAAAAGAGGTTTTGGGGCAGCCACCCGTATACTTGCAATTGGCTGCCAAAGTTGAGGCAAAATGGTGGTTCATATATAAATCAGTCCATAATAAAGAACAAAGCAAACAGGCAAACATGGAGGTTATATAGTGGGAAACGGGAAATGATGTCATCAGACAGGAACCAGAAGTGATGCCCTCAAGGCCTGAACCGGAAGTGACATTCTTGGGCCCGGAAACCAGAAGAGACGTGGCCAGAACTGGAAGTGATGTCCTCGGGGGCCAGAACTGGAAGTGACGTCTTGGGACCGGAACCGGAAGTGACATCATCGGACCCAAGCAGAATTTCCTGTGATCAGTCTGTCAATGGAAAAGAACAAGGATTAGTGCACTCTGCCGTCCCCTGGTTTGGCAAGGAATTACCGTCTTTTGAGCCTTTTAGCTGCCTTCCATGAGCACGTGTGTGACAGTAGGTATCTCTTGCTTATGCACCTTGCTTTACATTAGCAAGATTTGGACTTACGTGTAGCACCCACATCCAAATCCATTATGGTCCAGCATTAGGTTACCCTCCATAGTAAAAGGAATTGCTCCAACCTTTGTTATGGCCATACCCTAAACCTGTGTTTTTCAACCAGTGTGCCGAGGCACAGTGGTGTGCAATGAGAGCTGCCCAGGAGTGCCATGGAAATAATAGTGTAGCACACGTACGTCTGAACCTGAGAGGAACAACCTCCTTGGGTGGTCAGAACCTGTCTGAGGAGGATAGGTCTACCTGGAGAAGCTGGCATAAAATCAGCTCTGTGATCGCTATGTTGCAGATACAGCACTTGGAGCACTTCGGATGCTGCCTCCAGGCTGCTAGAGTCCATCTGCCATGGGTGTGTGGTCACCAGTGAGTCTCCCAGGCCAGTGGATAGTGGGCATACGAGTTGCCTCTGTGGCAGAGATGGGCAAACTAAGGGATGCAGCAGCTCACTAAATACCCTGTTTGTGAACGCTAATTTCAGATTTGCCTTTTTACTGACTTCTCCAGTACTTCCGACCTTTCGGGCAGTTGAGCATGTGTATGAGATACAGGGAGATTCACTCAAAAGAGGCCCCGAATATTCTGTAATAACTCTTGCTAAGATGAAGCAATCTGAACGAAACAACATGCAATTGCTCCTCAGTATATGGAGCTTCGAACAAGCCGGAATGCCCCTGTGCCAGAGTGAATAGGTAGACGCAGGACAGCCTTCACGACGTTTAACCTCTGTTTGCAACTTCTGGGTGCATACCACCCATACCCCTTCACTCAGTAACTTGACTTCTCATCAGGATGGTGGTGTACAGTATTGAGCAATGCGTCTTCATGGTGCAAACCTATTGGGTCACCAATTCATTTAGGCCATGTCAGAATCAACTGGATGATCATGAGTTAGCAGAAGGTTACTGCCAGCAATATGGAGCAACAAGTCACACATTGGCAAGGACTGGCAGAAACTGAGTCCTTCTTCTGCAACAGGGTAATTTCAAAGGGTCTTTGGCCACCACGGTCGCTGGATTTGACACCAGCAGACTTCTTCCTTTGGGTATGCTCAAAGGAAAACTTAATCGGAACAAGCCTCGCACTGTGGAAGATTTGAAGGAAAATTTCCAAAGTGAAATTGCTGCTATTCCCCCTCAAGATGCTTGCCGATACATTCAGGAACACTGAGTGCGGAGTCAAAATGTGTCTGGCAGAAAATGGAACAACTTCCAGCATCGCACGTAATGCAATCGATTACACATTTTGGTTCGGATTGCTTCATCCTAGCGGGAGTTATAACAGAATATTCGGGGTCTCTTTTGAGTGAATCTCCCAGTATAATGTATATGTTTTTTGCAATGGTTTTGGTTACAAAAAGTGTGCCACTACAGAAAAAAGGATTTGAAAAACTGAGTACCAGAAGTCACGGCCAAACGAAGAACACAGAGAGTACAGATCTAGTGCTTGGGTTATAAAGAAGGGGGTAGACGTGCCATTGGTTTCTTGGGAGTACATAAGCCCAACCTTTTGATTGGAAGCTGGTGCAAAGTTTTGCTCATCAAGGTTGCCAATAGCTTTTTGTTCACTGACCAAGTGTTTCAATCGTGAACTTTCCGGATACCAATTGTCTGTGATTGATCTGTCTGTAAGCCAAGCAACCCAGAGAGGCTCTGTAAGAAAAACTGACACTATAGCTGAAATTAAGAGGACCTGGCAGCTGCCTCATAAGCAAATAACTTGTGTGGCAAAGCAAAGAAAACTGGGTAATGTGTCTAGGAGACAGCTGCCTATTCTGACATTACTGGACTCAAGACAAGAACAATCGCAGAACATGGTGCCAGTCCATGTTAGGAAGCACTAAGATGCACATCCATATAGTTATTTGGGTGTCACCAGTTAAGTAACATGCACATTGTTTATAATGTACGGGGAAGACACGAATACCTGGGGGAAAAATTCGACACAAACATATGGAGTACATGCGTACACGATACATACAGAGAGAGGGCTGGGATGTGCACCTCCTAATGGGGGCCGTCACCCTAATTGACTTGCTGAGGGCCTCTTCAACGACCAGTTGATCTGTCATTTGAGAGAATGGACCTGCTTTGGTGTGTTGCAGAAATTCATTTACACTGCACGTGATGTCAATGAAAAAGAATTATATAGAGCATGGATTTATTAAATATTTACCAACATACCTACAAAGTAATCATTTATTCTTGCAAAAAGATAAATGAAGGAAATGCCCCAGCCTTGATTAGCATACTTATTAAATCCCTTAGGTGCCTGTAAGAGAACAAAGGAGACCGCCAGCATTACACCGCGTATTAGCAGCTTATGATTTATTATTTTATGCATTGTTGTAAAACACTCTCATAGAAAACAATTAATTGCATTAATCAGTCGAGTGGCAAAATCCAATCGACGCTGCGTACAAATAGCTGATGAACAAAAAGCAAAACTCCTTCAATGTATGAATGGGCAGCAATAAGCCGCCTGGCAGCATTTTATGCCTCGACTCCCTTCTGTGAGCTGCACTGGAGGTCCTGGCAAGCTGGAATCCCTTTAACTGCCTTTTTCTATAAAATGTCCACATTGTTGAAAATGTAAAAGCATTTTTTTGTGTGTGTGTTTCTATTAATATTTTGTCCTGATGTGTCCTATTAGATTGCCAAGAAAGAGTGTGTATGCGGAGAGAACTTATTTTTAACAAAGTGAATTGAGAATTCTACAATAGCAAGTGACGATTGTTCACGCTTTTGGTAATTAATGAAGGACTGCATCGCTTTGTTTCTGCTCATCTGCGACATTTTGAATTTTTGATTAAAAACAAGCAA